>NW_026000242.1:25076594-25228785 GCF_001458135.2 Marmota marmota marmota
GGGCCAGGGAAGTTCCGGGAGCCGGAACTCGGCCGCTCCGTGCTCAGTGTAAGCTCCTATAAGTGTAGGCTCCAAGAACCAGTCCCCGCAGGCTCAGTTCCGGGAGCCGGAATTCGGCCGCTTAGTGCTTGGTGTATGCTCTGATAGGAGCAGGGTCCAAGAAGCAGCCTCCGCAGGCTCCGCAGCCCTGGGCCAGGGCGGTTCTGGGACGGTTCTGGGAGCCGGAACTCGGCCACCCCGCGCTTGGTGTTCGCTCCGATAAGATCAGGTTCTAAGAAGCACCCAAGCACTGAACCGTAGCAATCTGTCTGCAAGCCGCAGGCGAATTGCAGCCTGAAATTACCTGTTCTATGGCTGAATGAGCTGCGGTCAGTCGAAAACAGGGATGGTGATATCAGGTTTCCAACATGGTGGCTGCTGGCCTCCTCTGTGGTCTGACTGGTGTGGAGAACCGAGATGGACCGCTTCCTTCCCCTGTCTCGAACCCAGAATTCAGCCCTGAGTACGGTGCTTGCATGGCTGGCAGAAACTGCAGCGCTGTATCCCTGCGTCGCTATCTCCTCCCCACATAGATCTTAATATCTCTTTCTCTAATAATCAATACAAGGCTTGATACTGCAGAGCACACCCTCCACCCTGCACAACCATACATGAGACGAATGTAAGGGTCCAAAAACTTGGATATACTACACAGAGATTTTTGATGAACATATAGAATCTTTGTTTCTCACTGACTCCTCTAATTTTCTTCCTGGGACTAATGTACAATGGAGTAGGAGGACACACAACACATGTGAAAGTATAATCTTAATTTTCTGGATAATATCATATAATATGGCTTGAATCTAGAATGACCCCATGTGTTAAAAACATTGTCCCCAATATAGCAAGGTTGAGAGGTGGGGGTTTAGGCAATGATTAGGGCTCTGGCCTCATCAGTGAATTGGTCCTTTGCTGGATTTCTCCATTGATAGTTGAAAGAACTATTGGATGGTAACTGTGGGAAAGGAGGGTAGGCCTTGACCTATACGCAGCCATGGCCCCTTCCTCCTAATTGCTATTTTTCCTGGTTGCCAGGAGCTGAGCGGCTTTCCTCTGCCATGCCCTTCTGCGTGATGTTGTTCCTCACCTCAGGCCCCAAATAATGGAATTGGCCAACCATAGACTGAGGTCTCTAAAACTATGAGCCAAAATAAACTTTTCCTCCTCTAAAGTTGTTCTTGTCCGTATTTTGGTCACAATCATGAAAAGTTGCCTAACACAGCATCTCAGTCTTTTCAGGTTTAAATAGTCATTTTTCGGCCGCTGTACAGTTTATTATTAATCCTTTAGTTGTCTTCTTTCCCTTTATTCTCTTAAATGATATAAGATGGTATCTTGGACTGTAAGACACCATGTCATTATAGATACAGGAATTAAGTGTTCATTAATAAAGTCCATGTTTTGTTTTCTGAATCATGGACAGTTCTCAGCTGCAGAATAGATGGTCTGTTCTGATCATGTGAGGCTATACTTCTGGCAGTCACCCTCTTGAGTTGAAGTTTGTGACACTTTGACCTCTTTATCCTGATACTTAGCAGAAATGACCTGCACATTCTCCCAGGTCTTCTGTGTGGCCACACCAAGACACAAGGAAAATTTGAGCTCATCATGTCATATACAGCCACACTGCAGAAGCAGAACTCCTGCTTGGAATTCATTTAACCTCAACTAACTAAATCATTTTCACTCCCTGATGTTTTGTTCCCACTCTTGCACCTTGTGGGAGTGTGCATCTCATTGATCCACTCCTAGACCTCTGAAATCTCTCCCAGACATGCCAAGGAATATGCCTTCAACTTTCTCCTGAGAAGAAGAAAGCAAAGAGATTAACTCCTGACCCCTTCACTGTGCCTCCCTACATTGCCTCAAACAATGCCCTCAGAGCAAAACAGGTGGGTTTCTTATCTATCCTATGAGGCCAAAATCTCTGAGTCATATTCTCAGTTTTTGCCACAGCTGGTTTATTTCAGAATTTTATGAAGGAACCATACAGGGATTCTTTTGAATTATATCAGTAATTCTTGATATATCCAGAGAAGTTAAATTAATTTAGAAAAAAATCTTCTCCCCAACTCAGCTAATTTTTATAATGACTTTGAGGATTCAAAACATTACTCTGGATGTTAAAGGCTGAAAATATTGACTTTATTTAGCATGCTTAGCAATATAATTCTATTTAGCTCCCAGTAAAATTGATGTTGCTAGCCAAAGAGGGGGATATCAGGAACAACAAAATGGAAATAAAGCACATCAATGTTTTTCAAAATAGTATCACTTTCAATGCAAAGAATAAGCTTACATTGAGGATACTAGTCAGTCAGGATAAGGTGAAACAATGGCTAACTCTAATTTCATGTAAATTTCTTCAAAGCCATGAACTGACACAAGAGCTAAGTTTCCCAGAGTCTGAAAAAATGGATGTAAATTCAAAGATCAGCTTAACATTTAATTTACTTTTTAATTTTTTGCCCCTAAACTAAGAGGGAATCCTTGCCTTAACATCTCCTAGACCTGAAAGAAGTTTTAATAACTAGGTTTTAGAAACAAATAGCTTGCATATAGCATATTTGTTTCTCCTCTAGTCTTCAGATGAAATGTAAATTTTCTATTCTACTATTGCAAAAGAAGTATGGGTAATGGGAATCTTTCATAATAATAGTTACTTTTAGTTTTTTTTCAGTACACAGTATTGAACTTAGTACTGTGCTCATGCAAGGCAGGGGCTGTATCACTGGACTATCTCCACAGCCTAATAAAAAGATTTGAATAGCCTAACATGAACCTGTACTGGGTTCAACTCAGACCACTGGGGGGAGGGAGTAAAAATAAGCATTGTTATGAAAGATCCCCATTGCTCATGTTTTTTTTTCTTTTGTTATCCATTCACTGGTTTCAAACAGGGCAATTTCAGTTCAAATGAGTCATATCACTAAATATTTCCACCATGTGATTAAAAAACAACTGTCACATTTGTGTCATTACAAAATGAGGAGTCAGTAGGATTCATCTTGTTTTGCACTAAAAAGAGAAATTTAAAGCTTTCATTTGTTTTCTGTTTTCCTTGAGAATCATCATTGTACCTCCTTTCCTGAAAGACAAATAAATCAAATTGTACAAAATAAAATTTTCAGGTAAAAAATTAAATATGTGGGGTTTTCCTGTGCCAAAACCATTTTTATTAGGGAAGATATACTTAATACATTTTTTTTTTTTACTGAAACTGCCAAATGTCCAAATTCAAAGTGACAATTTTCAGTAATAACAACTATCACAGAAGTGTTAATCTGACATTTGTGACCTGATACATGCCCTCAGTATTGAACAAAAAGGTAATATCAATCCAATTTCAATCCTTCATGAATTTGTAATAAGCCATTTGAAACAACATTATTTTATCTTTTGATTAAAACACCAATATCTGCTTAGTGTAAGAAATTCAAAACTTACAGAAAAGCATATAGAAAATAGAGACTAGTTACAATCTTACCCCTCTGCAATACAACTTTTAGTGTCTTGACACATATCTTTCCAATGCATGTTTACATATACATAGTTTTTAAATAGGATATGTTTGTATATATTTCTTCACTTCGGAGAAATCATAGCTCATTCTTTATTCTGCATGCTACCAAAACTGACAAAGTCTTTGTTTGCTATCACAGATGTTAAACATAACATCTTTTCTGGACTTTTATGACACAGAATTAAGGAAATGAGTAGAGAGAAGCATGGGAATAGAAAGTCAGCGATTTCTTGCAGAGAAGGACCAAGCATCTGAGACTGGAAAGAGTAAATGTCCAAGACCAGTGACCAGGTACCATTTAGATGAAGAATGGCAAGATATAAAGAAGAGGCCCTGAGGACAATTTTCTGTGCATTAAGAATAGGCATTCTATATCTCTCTTAAATATTTAGAATTAAATTACAATTTTTTCTATTGGAATTCTTACTTTCAACAACCAAATCTCAAAAATAGAAGAAATCAGGCCCTTCTTTTCACATCACACATCATTCTGAAACCTTCATTTCTCTAGCTCACAATACCATGTTGACGTCAGGAGTCCATGAGCATAACACTTATCAGGATTTTAAAGTTACACCATGTGCCACTATGTGCATATAAAGAATTAATTTGCCACATTATAAATGGTTTTCAATTTTCAAAAAGTATATACAGTGAAAATTTTTATGTACAAAATGTAATAGTCTTCCAATGTTTCTATTAGAACTATTTTCTAGAAGTACAATTTATATACCTAATGTAACACTCTAATTTCACCTTTTGATACCTGTTGGCTAATCACACTCCAGAAAGAATGCACATTCCTATTAGCCACAAGCAAGAGGGTTGATTTCCACACCCATACAGAACTACACTCAATTTTGTTTTCAATTTCCTTATAGGAGTAGAATACAACAGGAATGATAGATATTTTTAATTCCATTGATTGGAAATAACATAAGACATCATCTTATTCTAAATTCATTGACCAAGAGATAACATTAATATTAGGATTCTCTAAAGAGTACAGTAATTCTCTTTGCAAATCCAAGAAGCTTCTTTATTATTTGCTTAAATTGTTTAAATTAAAATCTGGTTAAAATAATGTAGCTAAAAGAATGTGTCACAGAGCATGATAAAATCTAATGGAATGCTAACCCATCCAGATGAATAGCTCTATTAAAAGAATGCTTTTCTTACATACTAAATCAATTTTACCATAATAATAAAAAACCTTTAAATGAATGTCTATAAAAATAAATAGTAAAATAATCAGTATTAGAGTAGATTTCTTTGAAGGTCACATAACCATATTTTGAAAAGAAATTGCATTTTTTCATAGGGGCACAAAATAAATGCTTTCAATACAACCTTTTAGCAAACAGTTCTATTATATGGTTTTTCTGAAAGACCACTATTTTTAACATAGCCATTACATAAAAGGAAATACTTTTCTAATAGTTTCCTCTAAAAAACCTATCTAATTCCCCATTTTATGAATTTCTAAGACTTTATCCAGTTTTGGCAAGGTTGGAGATGACACACTGAAAAAGTTATCTATGTATAATGTCACATTCTCAAGGGAATCTCTTCAAAAATGAAGAGGGAAAAAAAATCCTTAATTATCCTTGTTGTTCAAAAGCTTTACTATTTGTTTTATTCTTTTGATTTTTAAAAGAAATTATATTTTTATAGATACAATATGTAAATTTTAAGAATTAGAAATATACCCAATTTTTAACAGCAGCAGCTCTTCTTAAAGTGTTGGAGTTATCCAAGATTCTACTCCTGACATTCTATTTCTATCACTCTGCAGTGACCTTATTTAAATTCCATCCAGCACAAACTCAACGTGTCCAAGATGAACTCCCAATCTCCCTATCACCCCCCATGTGCACACAGAAACTTGCTTTTCTCCCAATATTGTTTCTTCAGCTTACCTATTACAAACAATAAAGTCAGAAAGTTAGACTTTCTAACTCCCAACACTGAATCAGTCACCAAATCCTATTGATACTATACCTCAAATATCCCTTTAACTCATTTTCCACCATTCTCTTTGAAACACCCTTAATTTAGATCTTGATTGCTAAAATGACATTCTAAGGTTTTTCTTTGCTTCTAATCTTCTGATCTCTAGTGCTCCCCTAATCAATTCTCCTTAAGGCTGTTGTCATGAGAGAGCTATGCCATTAACATAGATCAGACACATCTGTGTCTTTCTACAATGTCAGAATTTATTGAATAACAATACATTCACAAGCTAAATCACTTTTATCAGCATCATATCATCAAATACTCATGGATTACTTGGTAGCCATGAGCAGGGTAATCATAGATTCTTTTATTCCATCCCAATTTCAATTACCAATATTATAACACTCAAGTTGCACATTATTACTTCATGCAACAATTAATATATACCACAGAAAAGTTAAGGAAGTGTTAACAGTTGCCACAAACTTTCCAAAGGCAGAACAGAAAGGAAAGGCAGAGGCTGATACAGATGCAAGAGAGTCACTGCAGGTGTTAAGTTAAGACTATGAACTACTCAAGAACTTGTTTACGATACAGGATTGTTCTGAGAGCAGAAATTGTTCAAGGTGAAGGTCTGAATAGCTGGGAGTTGCAGAGCGGGCCATGCTAAGCAAGATCAAACTGAGCTGAAGTCCCAAGAAGAGTCTAAAGTTCATCATCACCTGTGGACCTTCTACATCTTCACTGGAAGGTTTGATAAGATGATGAGTGGGTGTGTGCTAACACCTTAGGTGCCTCTACACTTATGTTAGTGGGTTGGCTCATTAGATGATCTGATGTGTTTGATCAGCTAATATGCCTGGTTTTTCTAATATGAGTTTGATTTACCCATACATCCAAGTGCTTTTAATTTGATTAATAAGTTCACTGGTGGTCCAATTTTATTAGCAAAATCAATTTGTTTATCCACCTTTGCCTTATGATTGTGCTGTGCAGATGGGGATTCCTCTTTTTGATAAGTTCAATATATGCAACATTGATACTTATCTGTTTATCCAGACAAGTTACCAAGTCATTCTGTCTTGGTATTTTACTCAAAATGGATTAACAGTATATGGCAAACTGCTACTTTATAAAATGCAGTAACTTAGGGCTAGATATGGCTGTTCTGTAATGGAATAACAGAACATGGAATATGGAATAACTCAGAGCAGGGCAAAGCCTACTCTCCACAGCTATAAATAGAACCATTTCAACATTCAAATCTTATTATATGACCAACCTTATAAATAACATAGCTTGACTATATTTTCAAAACTCCTTCTCTTTACACACAGTTCTCCATATATCCCCAGGTGTGCCAGCTGTGTAGTCTCACCACCTCCCACTCAAATTGACAAAAGGCCTCTTTCTTCCATGTATATGCCTCCAGCACCAATCACACTGCCCAAACTGACTTTCAGAACATGAATATATAAGAAACTCCAAGCACTTAAGCAATGTCTAACTTTTTTCCTATGAAGTAAGCCTTAGAAAATGCTACATATGTCTAAGTCTCTTTAGGAAATTGATTCATATACAATAAAATCCAAGTTAACAAAATTAGTGAATCAGTATTATGTGTTTTAGAAAATATAGCTATTGGATTTCTCTACGGGTTTGCATGGGAAGTGGGGTTTTCTACATTCCTGAGAACACTGATAATCTCAGCTCTTATCTGTCTTTCCAAAGATATTTTTGTAGTGAAAAACCTTAGAAGATAGACATAGTGTCTTCTTCTAGAGTAAAGAACAGGTTAGTTTACTACCCAGTATATTAACAAGAATGTTCCCCAAGGACAAGTTCGCTTGAAATCCATTATAAGATACATATCTGAGTTCCTTAAACTTGCATTTCCTCAATTATGATGAAACCTATCATACATCTTGGCCCTTTCCAATCACCCCATGAGATTGTGTAGCAAGGGAAAATGACACAAATATGCATCTCACGTGACTTGCTGTATAATGAACAACAAAACTCTCTATCTTGTAGCAAGTATCTTGTTGCTTCTTCCAGTGTCCATCAAACTGAAGTAAGCTAATTTGTTCAGTTGCAAGTGGGATATATTCTCAGGCCCATTACAGTTCTTCACAGTTGCTTTAAGATAAATTCCATACTGGAAACCAGATTGCCATACCAAAGGCATCCTGTGAAAAAATTTGGGAACCTATTCCATATTATCATGGAGAACATTTATTTAATCAGTACTAGGTTTGACCCAGACAACGTAAACATTGAAGCAGAAAATAATCATGACCAATTTATTTATAGAGAATAGTCATCTTGCTTTACTACCCGTTTTTAAAGCAAAAACTATGCTTGCCACTCTTGACTCAGCCAAAGTTACTCATATGTCTGACTTGATTCATTGTGGAAAGACCTCCACAATGAATTCTGTCTTCTCAAGAATACTGTGAAATTCAGAAAAAAAAATCATGACATAAAGTAATATTTGAAGAACATTTCAAAATCTTGAAGACCATTAACTAGCCAGGAATTATGAACCTGTTAGGCTGTTGCCTGGGAAATGAACTTGGGCACAGGAATGTCATCTTTTGAACAGGGCCAAGCTTGCATAATCCACTAACATCTTTTAATCAATGTTGCAGCTATAACTGCCACAGATGGACTCCTCACTTAGAGACAGTTCTAGCAATCAATCATGAATAACCTAACCTTATGCTAGGATAACATCTTTGTACAAATCACTTTTCTTTTCATGCAACGTGGAATATTCTTTGTGAAATTTCTCCTTTCCTTTGAAAGTCCAGCAAGTTCTGAACTTCCTTAAAGAATACATTTAGAGCTATCTGAATCTCTATTTTTTGTAATTATAATTCCCAAGATGCCAAATAAAGTTCTTTCCCTTTTACATTTTTTAAATTTGTGTTGATAGACTACTTACAAGTAGCAACCTGTGCTCTTGGAAGAGGACATAAATTGTTAGTCATGCCAACTGTCAACCATAGTCAGCATTGATTCTCATAAACTTGAACTCTTACTTGACTAAATAATTTTGGAACATGCCTGTTGGCTCTTTAATGCCAAAAGCATGAATTAGTTACCTCTTTATTTGCTATAGTACATAACAACACTTTACCATTAGAAGTACGAATAAATCTTTACTTAAAGTAATAAAATTAAACCAGAAAACATTTTATTTCACTAAGTGTGGGAGACCAACCTCACACGTGACTGAGTCACACTCCCAGGCCGGGTGCTGAGGCGCTCAGTCACAGAAATGTGGCAGAGCTTTCCCCACCCTTCTTGGGTTTGAGGGATGGTGTCTCGTGCATGGGTGTGTCTTGCTACAGCCCTATGGGTGAAGCTATGCTCACCTGTTCCTTTGTAATATAATCCCTTGCCCCGTTTAGGATAGAAAGTTCCATGGAAGTGCCTTGTGTGTGTCCCCTTCTCTTACTGTGCCCTTGGGTATGGCCTACCCAGGTGTCAGTCAACCTGCTGACAGTGGACATCATGAAGATAGACTCAGCCCCCTGAAACCTGACCCCTTGCCTCATTTGAATAGCTTTAAACCTGACCCCTTGCCTCATTTGAATAGCTTTAAACCTGACCCCTTGCCTCATTTGAATAGCTTTTCCTTAATAAAAGGGGTCAGCACAGCACGTGCTTGCTAGTTCTCTCTCTCTCTCTCTCTCTCTCTTTCTCTCTCTCTGTCTCTCCCTGTGGACCCTTAAAGTCAGAGGAGCCATCACAGACGAAAACCATTTAACCTCTCACCCAAAGAAAAAAGGTATTTGTGTCTCTTGTGTGGTTATTTTGTGCAGCCCAGTTAGCCCAGTTTACCTGGAGTGACCCCTGAGCATTTTAGTCGCGAGAACAGAAACTCAGCAACTAAGGATAATATATGCATATTAAGAACAAGAAGAAGTCTTCTTTGTACATCATTTGACTTATAACAAAAAGTGAGTACTTAATGATTCACTGATAAGCAAGCAGTCTTTCACAGTGGCTACAGAACACAGGTACATACCAGAATCATTCCATATGCTATATTTATTAAATCAGAATCCCTGGAGGCAGGAGAGAGGCAAATCTAGTTTAAGAAAATTCCCCCAGAAGAATCTCCAAAGTAATAAGAATTTGAAACTGATTGCAAGAGAACTATGAACACGAAACCTTTTTGGAAATGATCACTTTTACATTTCATTTGCAAATAGTAGCTTGCTAAACAAAACTAATTTCCCATGGAAAAAGTGAAATTGTAGAACTATGATTTTCATGTATAAATGCCCCTTCTTATCACCAACAACATGTGACTGACCCTAATAATTGTGGTGATACATAAGATCCAAAAAGCTAAGTTATTAATGCCTTAGCTCCTTTTTAAAATTTTATTTGACTCTATGGTATTTACATATATTTGGAAAATGTATATTAACATGTGGGTATATGTGAGAGGAAAGCATATCTATTCAATCTGAAAATTATTCTTATTCCACCGAGAGATTCTCTGACTACTTTGAATATTTCTTCCTACTTCTTCTCAGGTGCTGAATACTGCATACTGACAGCCACTTTTATGTATGATATGATCCAAGTGTAAAAATTGTCTTTTGTCAGTTAAAAACCACCAGGGTGTTAGCTGAAAAGTCATAATATAGCACTTTTCTTACCATAATACTTATATACTCAAACTTCATACAGAATCTTTTGATTTGTCCTTATCACACTTCTCTTAGAGAGATAATATTTACCTTCGTTTTCTAATGTGGATACAGAGATACAGAGAGGTTAAATGATTTGCTTCAGGCTTTCAAAGAGATGCCTGGCAGTTTTCATGTGACACATGCAACAAGCACTGCCCCTCTAAGGCAGCTGAAGCTATGCAAGGAGGAATCAGGGAGGCAGAGTTTGCTTTATTCCTTCAGCCAAAGTTTCACAGGGGTGAACACTCTAAGCAGCTAAGAATTCAACTGTTGAATCATTTGTTCCACTCATGCAAGTGCTTTAGCCTAACTTCCCCTCATAAATCAGAACCCAGATGTCTTATTTCAGAATACTAAAAAAGTCTGTCTTTTGACAGTGGGCTATGTGCTTGATGAATATCTGAAAGGGATAGAAAATATCTCTTACAAATGAGATCAAAGGGGATTGTACATTTAAGAGTTAAGTGTCATGTCTAAACTAGAAAATTAAATCACACAAAGAAGAAAACAGCATTTGGGAGAAGAGGCCTAAAGATCAAAATTGTCAGATAGTTGCAGGCAATGAATAAAGGAGACACAAAAGAAGTGAAACATGTCATTAGAATATGCCTTAGGAATCACCAAACTAACCTGCCTGTTATGAACTGAATTCTATTCCCCAAAGATTTGTATGTCAAATCCCTAAAACTCAGTACCTCAAAATGTGACTATATTGAGAACTAGACCAAATGAGGCCACAGGCTGGGGCCTGATCCCATCAGACTGGTGTTCTTCTAAGAAAAGAAACTTCTTATACATCCACAGAGACACTGGGAGTGTGGCTACACATAGGGAAAATAATCAGAGAGGTAAGACAAGGGTGGCCATCTGTAAGACAAGGAGAAAAGCTTCTGAGAAAGCCAAATCTTATAGCATCTTGATCTTGAACTCTTGAAATTCTGGCCTTTGAAATGTTTTTGCTATTGAGACCACCCAGTTTGTGACATTTTGCTATGTTAGCCTTATAAACAGAGATATTATCAATTGGTTGATTAATTCTGAAGGATGAAGGAATGTGCCTGAGGCCACATAGTGGTACATATGTATGTCGGTCATTGCTGTACTGTAGGGTCATAATGGACCATTTACTCAGAGATGTTGTCAATGCCTCATCCATACCCTGCTGAGATGCACCTCTACACAGTAGCACTAACACTTAAGCCTGAATGGAGGTTTGTTTCCAATTGCAGAGTCACTCTCAGCCTTCAAACAAGGTAGGCACACAGAGAGTGCCAGAAAGTTAATGCTCTGAAAAAGGTCCCCAATGAGTCGTAGAAAGGGATTTGGTCAGTAAATACCCCCACTGCTTTATCCTGGGTGATGACAGCTCTTTATATGCTGTTTCCCAAAGTTCTCAGGTAGAGTTGAACAATAGTTGTTGGCTAGCTGATGTGTCTCTTTCAGGTTCCTTCGCTCCTTGTCACCTTTTCCCACCATAAGACCAATACTTCCTAGGATTAACACATGCATAAATCATAGGTTGAGATTGGTCTGCTTCTGGGAATCTCCAACTAAAATGCTCTCCTCTAAACCATCACTCCTCTTAATAGACTCAAGATCTGGCAACAGGCTATTCCACAAAACCCTGCACAATCATAAAAGCCTTTGTAAAGCCACATGAAATTCTTCTTTAAGAATTATGACTTCAAACTTTGTAGAAGTTCTAGTGTTTAAACTGTATTTCAAAATATGTCCATCCCCAAATTCTCTTTCTTGAACTTTTCCTCTTGTCCTATTAATATGTTCATACATTTCCCCTTCAAAAATCCCTAGCTCAAATCTGTGTCCTCTTCTAGATTCTATTAAAGTCACTGAAATTTATTTGACAAAAGTACCTAGTAAGCACACTGCCATATCTTTACAGAGGTTTTAATTCAGTCTATTTTTTCATTTGTCTTTCTTTATTGTTTATGCTTTCTCGGGTACTTTCTTACCCTGATATCATAAAAGTATTCTGCATTTTCCTCAAGAATTTAAGGTTCAGTTTTTGTATTTAGAGCCTATGCTAGTTGAAATAAGTTTGTTTCTGATACAAAGATGTTCATATGAATGACAGAAATGCTCACTCACTTATCAACTCCTTCTCACTCCAGGTCCTATGACTCTTTTGTCATCTCTGACTCTGACTTTCCTCCTACATTTCTAATCACTTATTCATGCCTCCACTGAGAATTTCTGTTCTTCCACCTGTAATTGAAATCCCCAAGTGCCAAAAACCTTGGCCCAGTTCTCTTTTTTTCATCATATTCTCCTCATGGGAAATCTTTTCCCCAGCTTTATGTTTATACTCTTCTTATGGGGTTATAAACTTCTTGTTGTACAGGCATGTTAAAAATGAACAAACTCAAAGGTAAGTCTTATTTTTCCCATTCCACAAATGAAACTTATTTCTTGAGTTTTCTAATAATTAATTACACCATCATAAACCCAATCATTAATGTCAAAAATCTAACTATTCTCAGATTTTCTTTAGTTTTGCTTCAAATAACACTTCAGTAACATAATAAAATGCTATCATTTAGTATAATTCTAATGTTGAATATCCCCCAAAGATCTATGTGTTAAAGGCATGTTTACCAAGGTGACATTGTTGAGAGATATTGGAGCCTTTAGGGAATGGAGCCTAGTGGGAGACCCTTAGGTCATTTCATGTCTTTGAATGGATCACAGGGCTATAGTCTCTTCCTCTTCCTTTCTGGGTTAGTCTCCTGGGGCTCATGAGGTACATAGTTTGCTCTACCATGCAGTTTTCCTATGACATGCCATCCTTGCTAGAGGGCCAAAGTGATAAGGCCACTCAATCATGGACTGGAAATTTCAGAACAGTGAGCCAAAATAAAACTTTTCTCTTCATAAATCAATTATCTCAGGTATTTTGTTATGCAAATACAGAGCTAACAAGCCAAGTAAAGTTTGATTATATTAATCCATAAATACTTATATTTTTAATGTTGAATGTTACCCAAAGATCCATTTGTTAATATAAATACTTATATTTGTGAATTAATATATGGCTCCCAGAATGATATGCAGTGGTAGAGATTATCACTCCTAATATATCAAGTTTTCTCTTATTATTTACCTAGAAAAATTCCAGCCTTTTCAGACTTCTTATAGTGAATCAGAGCACTATAAATCTTCTGGGCAACGGTTTGTGTAAGGAAGTGATTCCTTCTAGTTTAAGGTGGCATAAAGTCCACGTGTGAGGTTCCAGTCTCTGTTCTCCTGCATCACCGACCAAAGTGATACAAGTATTGTCTTGTCAGCCAGTGTCCCTGAATGAATATTGAGGATTTAAGTTCCCATTTTTTCCCCATCAAAGCCAGGAAAAATTGTTTGTTTAATAGTTTAATAGTCTACCATGTCTGATAAACCATCTAAATTAAATTTTTGATCATTTTACTCTCCTACATAAAATTATCCAGGAGGTTCCTGACTATTCTTGAAATATGGCATCTTACATAGTAAGAGAAGAAATTTCATAATTTGTCTTTTGATCTTCATCTCTTCTGCTCAGCACCTTCCCTTTATAGACTAACATACTGAATGCTTTTTTTTTTTTTTTTAATTTATACACCAGACAATGCAAGCCTTCACCTTCTTTCTACAGTTTCCTCTACCCTGAGGTCTCAGCCTTCTGTTATTTAATTAGATAACTTCCACTCAAACTTTAATACCACTCAAGAGTCAGCATCTTCAAGAACTCTTTATGAACTTTGAAGCTGACTTTAAACTTCTTCAGGGAATGTTTGATATTTATCTTGTTTTAATCCCCACCTTACATCACATACTTTACACTTAGAAATCACTCAATAGATGTTTCTTGAACTCTTCTTGCAAAATGATCCCAAGACAAATAATTGCAAATTGAAGATTTAGACATTTTAATCAAACTTATTTTTCATCAAGATTAAATACATCATTTTTTGTTTCTATATGTGTTGATCAGTTTTTTTAATAAGATAAAACAAAACTAATAAAATTTTTAAGTCTAATTATGCTTCTTGTTTATTTAGTTATACATTTATTCAATACAAATTTAGAAAGACAATATGATACTTAAGGAATCTTACAAAACATTGGGGAAAACCTAGTCTCAGTCCAAGCAAATATGGCTATTTTCTGCAGTGACTTCTTTGTTTTTTGTTTGTTTACTCCAGATTAATTTCTTTGATCTTTTTATAGTTTATTTTCCAAATATCAAACAGAGGTTATTCTTTTTAAAAAATTATGTCTCTCCTAAGAATCAAAATAATTCCATGATTTCAAATCTTACTAGAGGAAATTCAGTATTCTTACAATATTGCATCATAACGTACCTCATTTTAATTCTAACTTCACGCTTTTAACTCTCCCATTTTTCTGTAATCCAGCAACCCTAACAAGATATCCAGCAAATATACCACAGGTAATGACACCTTCATATTTGATATTCCCTCTGTATAGAGCATCTTAACCAAGGCATCTGAATGGTTCTATTTTAGTTTTTGTTCTCTGCTCAAATACCATTTATAACATGGATGTTTTCTGAAAAATACCTATACCATTATTCCCCTACCATCATTTGTCTTCTCTAGCCTGTTTAAATTTTCAGTATAGATTTTATTGCCACTTTACATATACTTACCCGTTTATTGCTGATCTTTTCCCATTAGACTGTAAATTTCTCTATGGTAGGGGTTTTGCACCTTTGTTAACTATTCTGTCCCCATTGCTTTGGAAAACCTATTGTACCTAATAGGAGCTGTATAAAAATGTGGTAAAATAAAAAAATTTATGGATTCATTAATTAATAAAACATTTTTATCAGAGATTTTTAACAGAGGGATAAGTGTATAATTACTATAAAAATAAATTTTATAAATATCTCATACAGATATAAGCAACTTACTCTGCTGATAAAAAGCAGTAACCAGTATATTCTAACTAGTAGGTTTAATTACCAGCTAACACTTTCGTAAGAATAAATTGTAAGTATTTTCTTCTCAATTATTGTCTTTCTACTTTTCTTTTACCAATCTTGTAATTTGACATCTCCTTCATTTTCAATACTATCTAGCTGTATTGCTGTGTTTTTTTTATTATGTTATGATAATTCTACTCTGAAAGATGGACCTACTATGTTCATGGAAATTAGAATGGGAACCATTTCTCTCAATATATACAAAAATAAACTCAAAATAAATCAAAGGCTTAAATATAAGAACTAAAACTCTTCAAGACTTAGAAAAACTGCATAAGATACATGTTAAGATATTGGTGTGAACAAAGATGTTTTTGGATACAATTGCAAAAGCAAAGATGACAAAAACAAAAAGTGACAAATGGGATTTCATCAAACTAAAAGCTACTCACAACAAAGGAAATAACGAAGCTAAAAAGACACCTATGGAATGGAAGAAAACATTTGCAAACTATTTATCTAATAGGAAATATTCAGAATATGTAAAGAAACAATTCATTTGTGAAAAAAAATCACCAAATAATCCAAATAAAAATTTGGAAAATGATCTCAATAGACATTTCTCAAAAGGAGATATGCAAATGGACAACAGATACATTAAAACCATTCAACATAAATTATTATGAGGAAAATTAAAGTAAAAAACAATGGCATATCTAACTCCACTTAGGATGGTTATTATCAAAAGAAAATAATCAAATATCAAATAATATGAAGAGAAAGGGGAAATTTCATACACTAAGTTGGGAATGTAAATTAGCACAGTCACTGTAGAACCATTTTTGGAGCTTCCTCAAAAAAAAAAAAAAACTAGAAATATAATTGCCATATGATCTAGCAATTCCAGTACTGGGCATATAACCAAGGCTGAATATTATTCAGCCATAGAAAAGAATGCAATATTGCTATTTATGGCAACATGGATGAAACTGGAAGACACAGTTAAGTGGAATGCAAAAACAGAAAAATTCATAGTTACATGTGGAAGCTAAAAAGGTTGATCTCATAGTAGTAGAATACAGAATAGAGGTTAGTAGAGGCTAGGAAGGGTTGGTGGTGGGGACGGGTTTCATAGGTATAGGCATACAACTGGATAGGAGGAATAACTTCCAATATTCTATAACATGGTTGAGTAACTGTGGTTGGCAATAATTAATTGCATATTTCAAAAGAGCTGGTAGATAGGATTTCATATGTGTGTGTGTACATATATAATATGACATAACATGCCCCATAAATATGAGTCATTATTTTATGTCAATTAAATTTTTACATATTTTAAATAATTGGAATGGGAGAAAAAATTACTCTCAAAATTTTCCATTGTAGTTGCAATTCTTAGATTCTAAAAATATGATGCATAGAATCATGGCATTTTAGACCTAAATGAATCTTAGATACCCTCTGATTTTATGTATCTAAAAATATAGTCATATTAATGAGAGATAAAATAGCATTGGGGAATCGTGACACTGTATCAAGTACCATAATAAAGAATACTAATATTTCAGTTATTTATCCTCATGGCAACCATGTATATTATATAGAGATCCTTCCACAATAATCTTCTTCTTTTGTGTTACCAGAAGAACATGCAAAGAAAGAAAAAACCCAAAAGTGATGAACTTTTGGATTATTATTGACTTAGGAATTGGGATGAGGAAATGTAGAGTGCTTACTTTGGAACTTACTATAATGATCTTCAGTAGTCATTCCAAATCTTTTGAGTATATATTTTGAGAAATTGTTTACAGCCCCTGTATGATTAGAATTGACATTTACAGTTATGATACATTGAAATACATAGTTGAAATTTTGTGAATTAAGTAATGATTTACATAAATTTTTATCATTAGCCATAACTGTATATGTTCAAATGATACATGTTTTCTGGTGTGAAGTACATTAATATAGTCTGATTCTGTGGTCTGTACTCAGGACTCAGAGCAATGCTTAACCTCTACAATAATTCCAAGTTCTCTGACTTGCACATAAGATGATAAGAATTCAATTCATGGTAGTTGGAAAGCAGTTAAAAGATGCTTTAAATGATACTTTTGCATGTCAATATAGCTTAGCAATCAATGAGATATTAGGGTGATAATATGTGAATCACGTAATAAAATACCTATTCATAATCTCCTCAAATATTGAAACTCAACATTCTTGGACTATGATCCATGGAAAACAAATTGATAAAATAACAATGTCAAATTTTCATTAGATTGCTTTTCAAGGAAAGCATCTTCTCATATTTCAATAATACAGACTTTTGCTATTAATTGTTAAAGCCAGTTATATAAGCTGACATATTAATAATTTGAAATAGATACATTTTATGATATAAGAAGACATTCATTTGATCTACTTTTACTCATGAACAATAATGCTCAGAACCTTGAGAAGCTGACACTGGCTAGGCTGGTGGGAACAAATTATTTGTTTAGTTTATTGTGGATCATTTGTGGATTTATCAACTATAGAATAAATTTTTGGAAGTTGGTATTATTCAGCAATGAAAATGTAGCCTAAACACAACATAGATGACTATCCCAAACATAATGCCAAGTAAAAGATGTAAGACACGAAAGAATACATCTGCAGTATTCTAAATCCCTAAGATTTTGCATAGTGGCTGAATTGATGGAAGGAGAAAACTGTGATGACTCTTGTGATGGATGCTAATTAACCTAGGTGAGTCCATTTTTGACAAGTTATATTCCTATTATATGTGTAAATTCAGCTGTTTTGAATCTCCGTTAAAAATAATCAACAAAATTTACTGCCTGGTCTAAAAGTTAAAAATAATCAACAAAATTTACTGCCTGGTCTAAACTTAAATTATCCCTTTGAATCAATTTTTCAAATCAAGTCACATTTGAGAGGGAACAAGGATGCTATTCTCAATTACATCACTACCATCCCATGCCAATGAGGACAAGCATTTAACCTGTTAAATATTTTGAGAGGTCCTTTCGTTATCCTACCATAATTACTTTGAACACATTATGTCAATATTTTTCTCACTGCTTTTAAGAATTCTGAAGCTTCAGGTGAGGTCATGCCTTCTTTAAATGCTCTAGGATAGATAGAAGAGTAAAATTGATCACATCAAGTTTAGAAATTTAAAACAGTAATCATTGTTCCATTAAGAACATGGGAGCCTTTGACACCTGATAATGTTCAAAACTGAGTGACAAAAAAACATGATTGTGATTATTAGGAATATTGATGCAAACAACAGAGTTCAGACAGAAAGCAGAAGGACGTGATGGTGCCTGGAGTCAGGGAGGCCTGTAGCCAAAGGAAAAGAGTGGTCCCAGTAGAAGTGTATAAAACTGCTTCTAAAGAAAAATTAAAGCATTTCTTTGCACATGCTTTTCAAACAATAAGTGAGGCTGTGAAAACTACAACAGCTCATAGATGACCATTAATTCTTAAGGGTATATAAAGGAAAGAGTCCTTTTGTTCAAGAATCTTGTTCACTGTTATGGCTTACCCCTTATAAACCTAAAGGTAGTAACTTATGCAGTGTTAAGGAGAGAATAATTTTTGTACAACTCTTGCATTTATTATTTCTTGTGAACTTTTATACAAAGTGAGAAGTGATATTTAAAGGTAAACTAAAAATAATGACGTTTTAGTGATCTAATAGAATAATTGTGTAAAATTAAAGGCAAGAAATAGATTAAAATGTGTACAATTTTCTTTTATCTGGCTAATGTAATGTTGGGTTGAAGGAGAAGTGGGTAGGACATCTTCAAATGCAGATGATGACATATTCATTTACTCTGACACTAGAATATCTTACCTGTGATAAGGAGGAGGCATCAGGCAAGCAAGATCTAGCTAGATAGCATTTTGAGCTCTAAGTCATCCTCATGGCTGTATTGTAGCCTCCAGTATAGCCTCTCTGACATGGGTTCCCAGTCAGGGTGTGTCCATGGAGGATCTCTCTTCAGATCCTCTCCTGGTCTGAGCTGTCAGCCATCTCACTTTCTACACTGAAACTGTTTAAGCACAATTGCTCAAAAACTTATCAATTGATCTATCCATAGTTGATGGTGCTTAAATTGTTGTGATGCTGAACTTCTCACCTATGACCTTTCATAGGTATCACTCACTTTGATTTAAACTGTTTCTGATGTAATTAGAACTAGAATAAGTTCAGCAGTGGCAAAAGTCCATCTGCAAGAGAACTTTTCAAGTAACTATTTACAGCTCACCCGTGCAAATGAGAGATTTGAATCTGATTATGAAGGATCCAGAAAAATCCCTTTATTTCTTCCCACTTCCCCAAAGTAATACAAAAACCCCTCAGGGGAAACCTCCAACAGTACTTATCTATTCTCACAAACTTTTATCTCTGTTGATCCCTGGCTCAGTTACATCAGAATATTTTACTTTTGGAGACATCACTTATCAATTCCTTCCAGCATGAGAAGCATGTATTGAAGTGAGCACCTGAGTTATGCCCTACGGCGATATTAAACATTCCCTTTCCTACTAAATGATTTTCTGTCAACTAGTATGTTGGGCACCCTTGGGAAAGGCAGAGATTCATTTATAAAGAATTGCACTACACAGTCATAAATTTAATCCCCCAAATCAATAGCATTTAGATTTTTAAAGAAGATAACCAAGGTACTATCAATAATAATGAAAAAAAAATCTCTATTCTTCAGAGTCAGATCATTTTCACAAATCTAATTACTTGACCACTGGAAAACCATAATGGTATAAGGCCTAGTTCTTTTGAGACTTCCTAACTGGGTGTGTTAAACCTGACAATGTAACGCCTTAGAAAGTGTCCATCAGAAAACTTCCAAGAGTGATTCATTACCACTTTCAGAATATGACATTAAAGATAGTTTATCTCTATACACCAGACATGAAGAAAGCAGATAAGTGGTTCTAAACTGGCTGCAAAGATGAACAGATACTACAGTGCATTCACTCCTCTCTGTCATGAATCACAGAGCTTTATACTATCCACTTAAGATCCTCCTGCATTTTACAGCCTAATGTAGGAATGTCAAACATTTTAATTCACCAAAGGACAAATGAATCATAAACGTTACAACCCAGACACGAGTTTCAGTGTTTATAGACATACTGCAGTGGCAGAGACATGACACCTTCATTTAAAACTAGGATTGACTTTCTGACAGTTTCAAGTTTTTGACAAAGAACTCATGAATTTTTGTGCTTGAAAGGAAAAACCTTTTTGTTGTCACAGGTGGTTGGAAATGGTCACTTGCAGCAGGCTATCTGTAAGAGCTATTTTTTTTTTATCCTCAAAGATTTTTTTGGCCAGTTGGGTCCTCAATCTTAGGACCACTGTTTCACCTATGTTATGGTACATTTGGGATCACTGACATAGGATGGAAAATTGTTTTCCAACTGTCAGTAAAGAGAGCTCTTCATTCAGTGTTTTTAATCTGCAACTCTGAGCTGAGATTCGTGGTCTATGCAGCTGCATGTAGAGTTTGGGTGAGGGAGATGGATTATGCCATTAGAAGAGTTTGGGCAGGAACACACATTACAAATTAAGCCAAGTGACTTTGTGTGAAGCCATATTTAGGGAAAGAATGATAGTATCTGCTAGGTTCATAGCTTACATCCTCTGCTGGAAGTCAGATAGCTGTAGGTTTCCTCCTCAGTAAACTGGGGGTAATGCTTGCATTTATTTCAAAATATGAGAATTAAATAATGAAGTGTTTTCCAGTGTTTATTCAAAATGTAATCTAGTACACTTTTTATACAAGAAACGCAGTGGTTCCCACAACTATCAATAAAAGCATTAACCACCTTTGCTCTCAAATAATAGTTTCTAATTTTTACGATGTGTTAATTAGCTTTGCATCTCTGGGAACAAAATACACAATAAGAATAACTTAGAGAAAGTGTTATGGTTTAGATATTAAGTTCTCCCAAAAGCTCATGTGTAAGACAATGCAACAACATTCAGAGATGAATTGATTGGGTTATGAAAGCCCTAACCCAATCAGTGAATTAATCTCCTAATAAGGATTAACTGAGCAGTAACTGAAGGGGGTCATTGGAGAAGGTGGGTCAATGGGAGCATGCGGTATATTTTTTGTATCTTGAGTAGAGTCTTCCTGTCTCTGTCTCTCTCCTGCTGTCCCTCCCTTCTTCCCTCCCTCCTTTCCTTCCTCATTCCTGGTGTCATGTTCCCAGCTGCTTCCCTCTACGACACCATGATGCTCTGCCTCACCTGGAGCCCCAGTGAATGAAGCCAGCCTTCTATGGAAAGAAACCTCTGAAATCATGAGCCCCAAATAAACTTACCACATTAAAATTGTTCTTGTCGGGTCTTTTGGTCACTTCAGCAAGAAAGCTGACCAAAACAGAAAGAAACATTTATTTTGTCTTAGTTTCAGAAATTTGGTCCATCTCTTCCCATTCCTTGTCTTTGGGTCTGAGGTGAGATGAAGAATCATGACCAAAGTCTCCCCAGAGGAAAACTGTCAGCTCATGCACAGCCAGAAAGCAGAAGGAGGAAGGGAGGAAGGGGCCACAGAGAAGAGGAACTCCCCAGGGAATTCCCCCATTGACTCACCTGCTCCAGCCATACTCCACCTGCCTACAGTTACCACCCAGTCCATTCAAACTATGATGGTCTGATTAGGTTACAGCTCTCACAATATGATCATTTCACCTCTGAATATTCCTGCATTAATAGAGATGATTTTAGGGGACAACTCATACCCAAACCATCACATACAGCATCTATTTTTTGTTTCTCAAACTGCTATGTTAAGAGTATGAATGCCATTTTAGTTGAGTTTTGTGCATGGTGAGGGATAGGGGTTTAATATCATTTTTTTTTTTTTTGCATATGGATTTCCAGTTTCCCCAGCCCCATTGGTGAATAGGCTATCTTTTCTCCAATGCATGTTCTTGGCACCTTTGTCTAATATGAGATAATTGTAATTTTGTGGGTTAGTCTCTGTATCCTCTATTCTGTACCATTGGTCTAACAGTCTGTTTTGGTGCCAATACAATGCTGTTTTTGTTACTATTGCTCTGTAGTATAGTTTAAGGTCTGGTATAGTGATGGCACCTGCTTCACTCTTCTTGCTAAGGATTATTTTAGCTATTCTGGGTCTCTTATTTTTCCAGATAAATTTCATGGTTGCTTTTTCTATTTAAATAAGGAATGCCATTGGGATTTTGATTGGGATTTCATTAAATCTGTATAGTACTTTTGGAAGTATGGTCATTTTGATCATACTAATACTGCCTATCCAAGAACAAGGTAGATCTTTCCATCTTCTAAGGTCTTCCTCATGTGGTATTAGGCCCAACTTCCTTAATAAGACTCCTATAGTGCAAGAATTAAAACCAAGAATCAATAAATGGGATGGACTCAAACTAAAAAGTTTCTTCTCAGCAAAAGGAACAATCTGTGAGGTGAATAGAGAACCCACATCTTGGGAGCAAATTTTTACCCCTCACATATCAGATAGAGCACTAATCTCTAGGGTATATAAAGAACACAAAAAGCTAAACACCAAAATATCAAATAACCCAAACAATAAATGGGCCAAGGACATGAACAGACACTTCTCAGAAGAGGATATTCAATCAATCAACAGATATATGAAAAAATGTTCATCATCTCTAGCAATTAGAGAAATGCAAGTCAAAACTACTCTAAGATACCATCTCACTCCAGTCAGAATGGCAGCTATTATGAAGACAAACAACAATAAGTGTTGGCAAGGATGGGGGGGGTGGCTGCAAACTGGTGCAGCCAATATGGAAAGCAGTATGGAGATTCCTTGGAAATCTGGGAATGGAACCACCATGTGACCCAGCTATCCCTCTTCTCGGACTATACCCAAAGGACTTAAAAATAGCATACTACAAGGACATAGTCAAATCAATATTTATAGCAGCACAATTCAAAGTAGCTAAACTGTGGAGCCAACCTAGATGCCCTTCAGTGGATGAATGGATAAAAAAATGGTGTGTGTATACAATGGAATTTTACTCAGCAATAAAAGAGAGTAAAATCATGGCATTTGCAGGTAAATGGATGGCGTTGGAAAAGATAATGCTAAATGAAGTTAGCCAATCCCCAAATAACAAATGCTGAATGTTTTCTCAGATATAAGGAGGCTGACTCATAGTGGGGTAGGGAGGGGAAACATGAAAGGAATAAATGAATTCTAGATAAGGAAGAGGGGTTAGAGGGAAAAGGAGCGGGCAGGGTATTAGCAATGATGGTGGAATGTGATGGACATCATATACAAAGTACATGTATGAAGACATGAACTAGTGTGAACATAATTTATATACAGAGATATGAAAAATTGTTCTATATGTATAATAAGAATTGTGATGCATTCCGCTGTCATGTATTTAAAAAAATAAAACAAACAAAAAAAAAGAGTATGAATGCCAGCAGCAAACATAAACCACTGAGTATCCAAGAATGTCCATTTCCATTGCAGGTGATATTTGAAAAAGTAAAACTGAAGTTAAGAAAACCTTATTTTCTTACTAAATGTCCAAAGGCTCTGCTAACTCCATGTGAAGAGATTATTTGTAGATAAAGTAAGCTCTAATCAAGTTCATCAAATTTGAGAAGCAGAAATAGAAATAAAACTTAAGCCTCATTTCTAATTAGAAACCCACATTTATCTAAAATAGTTTAGCCTACATACTATGATAAGCAGTTTGTGAAAAATAAGTGAAACATTCTACATACGTAATACTATAAGAATTTAAATTGGAATTTGAAAGGGAAAGGGAAGGAAAAGGGAGGAGGATTTTACATAAGACTTTCAAGTGTAGCAGCAGATGAATGAAAGCAGGGAGAGTTACCAAATAACACAACTTGTTGACGTGGCCTTCACATTTCACTGTGTTCTCCTGTGAGCAGCATGATCTGCTTCAGACTCTGAGCTGTAATGGAAAAGGTTAGAGAAAGCATGCTTTTGTGAACAAGGAGCACATTTTATTTGGTTGGACAGGAATATTTTTAAAATGATTTTTATAAAGGATAAAGCCCTGTGACAGAGCTATAGTGCTAGAAAACTGCAAGGAAAACAACTAGGAAAAAAAAAACACAATGATATAAGAGAGAGAGAAGTGGAGATTAATCTTCAGACAGGTAGAAGAGAGCAGTATGCTAAGCAGAATATGAATGATTTGGGGTGCCTGCACAGTGTTGGGTGGGAAAGAAAAGGAAGAACTGGTAAAAGCAGAAATGAGTAAAGTTGGGAAGAAAATAAGGGGTTAAGTCAATGCAAACTCCAGGGAAGGATACAAAAAAGCAAGTGCCTGAGCAGTGAAGAATGGCAATAGCTGGGAGAGACTGAAAATTACCCAGCAATATCGCTCTCATTATGTGGCTCGGCTTCACTGAAGTCATGAACATCTCTGTGATCAGGCAGCATAGAAGAGAGCACAATTATCTGTCCAATATTTACATAAAAGAGAGATGAGTAGTAATGAAAACATCTCAAGGAAAATCCAGTTCAAGAGCAGAGCTTGCTAACCTAGGTGTTATCTACGTTTCTGTCAAACACACAGACTTGGGTACAGGCACATTTCCTAATCATGCCATATGTACACTATCAATCTCCTACCCAGGTCCATCAGCCAAATTACATCAGCACATTATGAAGAAGCACTGATTACAGAAAAATAAATAAATAAAACTCCAGTTGTCACTGACAAAGTTACATAAAATGAATAACTACAAAGAGAAAAATTGAATTTTTGTCCCAAATATAACATTGTATAGAAAGCGTCTGCCATTAAAAATTTGAATTACATCTCCTGGTTTCTTATTTCAGCCCTGAAATGCATAGATCTGGGAGTTATTAAGACCATTTTTTTAAAAAAATTTTGTTTTAATTAGTTATACATGACAATAGAATGCATTTATGCACTTTTGATATACCATACATAGATGGAATATAATTTCTATTTTTCTGAGTGTACATGTTACAGAATCATATTGGTCATGTAATTTATATATATATATATATATATATATATACACACATACACACACATACAGTAATAATGTGTGTTTCAGTCTACTATCTTTCCTATCTCCACATCCCCTCCCCTCCCCTCCCATCACTTTCCTCTACCTAACGTAAAGTAACACTATTCTTCCCTAGTGTCCCCACCCTCCTTATTGTGAATTAGCATCCGCTTATTCGGGAAAACATTCAGTCTTCGGTTTTGTGGGATTGACTTATTTCACTTAGCATGATATTCTCCAACTCCAACTATTTACTGGCAAATGCTATAATTTCATTCTTCTTTAAAGCAGAGTAATATTCCATTGAGTATATATACCACATATTCCTTATCCATTCATCTATCAAGGGATACCTACGTTGGTTCCATAGTCTAACTATTGTGAATTGAGATGCTATAAAACATTGATCTGGCTGTGTCACTATAGTATGCTGACTTTAAGTCCTTTGGGTATAAACCAAGGAGTGTAGGATAGCTGGGTCAAATGATGGTTCCATTCCCAATTTTCTGAGGAATCTCCACACTGCTTTTCATAGTGGTTGCACTAATTTGCAGTTCCACCAGAAATGTATGAGTGTACCTTTTTCACCATATTCTTTCCAACATTTATTATTGGTTGTATTCTTGATGATTTCCATTCTGATAGGAGTGACATGAAATCTTACAGTAGTTTTGATTTGCATTTCTCTAATTGCTAGAGATGTTGAAACTTTTTCATATATTTGTTGATCAATTGTATTTATTCTGTGAAGTGTCTATTCAGTTCCTTGGCCCATTTATTGATTAGGTTATTTGGGTTTTTTTTTTTTTTGGTGTTAAGTTTTTTGAGTTCTTTATATATCTTAAGAGATTAATGCTTCATCAGAGGTGCATGTGGTGAGGATTTTCTCCCAATCTGTAGGCGCCCTCCTCACCTTATTGTTTTCTTTGTTGAGATTAATCTTTTTCATTTGAATCCATGCCATTCATAGATTCTTGATTTTACTTCTTGTGCTTTAGGAGTCTTGTTAAGGAAGTCAGAGCCTAGGCCAATATGGTGAAGATTTGGGCCTACTTTTTCTTCTATTAGATGCAGGGTCTCTGTTCTAGTGTCTAAGTCTTTGATCCACTTTGAATTGATTTGTGTGCAGGGTGAGAGATAGAGGTTTAATTTCATTTTATTACATATGGATTCCCAGTTTTTCCAGCACCATTTGTTAAATAGGCTGTCTTTTCACCAGTGACTATTTTTGGCATCCTTGTCTAGTTTGAGATAACGTATTTATGTGGGTTTGTCTCTGTGTCCTCTATTCTGTACCATCGGTCTATATGTCGATTTTGGTGCCAATATCGTGCCATTTTTGTTACTATATCTCTGTATTATAGTTTAAGGTCTAGTATTGTGATGCTTCCTGCTTCAGTTTTCTTGATAAGGAGTGCTTTAGCTATCCTGGGTCTCTTATTTTTTAAAATAAATTTCATGATTGCTTTTACACTTTTTCTGAAAAATGTCATTGGGATTTTAATAGGAATTGCATTAAATCTGTATAACACTTTTGGTAGTATGGCTATTTTGACAATATTAATTCTGCCTATCCAGGAGCATGGAAGATCTTTCCATCTTCTGAGGTTTTCTTCAATTTCTTTCTTTAGCGTTCTGTAGTTTTTATTTTAGAGGTCTTTCACCTCTTTTGTTGATTCCAAATTATTTTTTTTTGAGGCTATTTTGAATGGAGCAGTTTTCCTAATTTCTCTTTCAGTGGATTCATCACTAATGCATAGAAATGCATTTGATTTATAGGTGTTGATTTTATATCCTGCTACTTTGCTGAATTCATTTATTAGTTCTAGAAGTTTTCTGGTGAAATTTTTTGGATCTTCTAGTTATAGCATTATGTCATCAGCAAATACTGATAGTTTGAATTCTTCTTTACCTATTTGTATCCCTTTTTTTTTTTTTTTTGTCTAATTGCTCTGGCTAGAGATTCAAAGATGATTTTGAATAGAAGTGGCAAAAGAGGACAACATCCTTGTTCCAGTTTTTAGTGGAAATGCTTTCAATTTTTCTACATTTAGAATGATGCTGGCCTTGGGGTTTAGCATATATAGCTTTTACAATGTTGAAGTATGTTCCTACTATCCCTAGTTTTTCTAGTGTTTTGAACATGAAGCTGTGCTATATTTTGTAAAATGCTTTTTCTGCATCTATTGAGATGATCATATGATTCTTGTTTTTAAGTCTATTAATAGGATGAATTGCGTTTATTGATTTCTATATGTTGAACCAACCCTGCATCCCTGGGATGAACCCAACTTGATCATGGTGCACTATCTTTTTGTATGAAATTTGCCAGAATTTTATTGAGATTTTTTTTATATCTATGTTCATCAGGGATATTGGTCTGAAGTTTTCTTTCTGTGATGTGTCTTTGTCTGGTTTTGGTATCAGGGTGATTGATATTAGCCTCATAGGATGAGTTTGGAAGGGTTCCTTCCTTTTCTATTTCACAGAATATTTAGAAAGTCTTGTAGAACTCAGCTAAGAATCCATCTTGTCCTGGGCTTTTGTTTGTTTGTAGGGTTTTGATGGCATTTTTTATTTCATTACTTGAAATTGATCTGTTTAAATCATGTATGAACTCCTCATTCAGTTTGACTCCAGCTAGGACCCACAGGTCCATTGTGGGGGTGCCTGCAGGTTTGAAGGAGCCTGGAGTCTTCCTGCTGAGAGTGCTGGTAGCCTTTGTCTTGCTTCTGCATCTTGGGTTGCTCATTTGCATGAGTGTATCCCAGGTGGTTTCTCAGCAAGTAGGAGCAGCATTGAGATCTTGGGACTGCAGCATGGTTAAGACTGAAGTATCTGAAGCTCAGATTATGGGATAGAGACTGGGTTTGGGAGGGCTGATCTGAGTTTGGTGATCCTGAGGGATGTCAGAGATAGGGCTGAGAAACTGTTGAACACTGAAAGAGACAGACTTTCTAGCAAGATTTATTTTATTTTTTGATTCACTAATTTTTCTACCATATTTGGAACAGGATGTTTTTTATGCATCGGTGTGTGGAGGACAATGACATATGAATGGTGTTTTGCATTTTTGTTGTAATTTTTTTTCTTTGTTCGTATTCGTCCTCTCTCATCTATTTTCTTTCCAACTTTTCTCCAACCAACAGCCAATCTCTGTTGACTCCTCTTTCACTCTTCTTGTGAATTTTTACTTCTAGCTTCTCTCTTCCTCCTTTGCAAATATTGCACACTATACTACAGCTGTTCTCTAATCCACCATTTGAAATTGTAAATCATTTTAAGAAATATTCTGTTTGTACCATAGATAGTTATTGAACTCACCATTTTGGTTTAATGCAAGAAAGCAATAGCCACCTTAGTGGGTGCTATTAGGTTTAAGGCTATGTATTGTGTACACTGGATGTTGAGTTTGGTCTTACCAGTAAAGGCAAAGTGCTAGAAACCTCCAGGGACACTATAGGTCTATAAGTTAGAATTTATCCTGCCTTAGATCCATACGTTTAGATGGGAAAACACACTAACAAGATGAAAAAGCAAGGGAATAAAGTACCCCCCAAAAACCAAGATGCTTCAACAACAGAGGCCACTGATAACACAGTAGAAGAAATGTCCAAGAAGGAGTTCAGATTGTATATAATTAAATTGATATGCAAAGTAAAAGATAGTATAAAGAGTGAAATCAAAGAAAAAATACAGGGAGTGAAAGGTCACTTCAATAGTTAGAGACTGTGAAAAAAAGACTACTTCAATAGTTAGAGATTGTGGGGCGGGGGGAAGGCAGAAATCCTCAAAATAAAGGAACCAGTAAACCAAATTATAAATTCAATAGAAAGCATTACCAACAGACTAGACCACTTGGAAGACAAAAACTCAAACAATGAAGACAAAATGTGTAATCTTGAAAGTAGAGTTGAACATGCAGAGAAGATGGTAAGGAACCATGAACAGAACATCCAAGAACTATGGCATAACATGAAAAGATAAAACTTAAGAGTTATCAGAATAGATAAAGGAACAGAGATACAAACCAAAGGAATGCACAATCTTTTCAATGATATAATAGCAGAAAATTTCCCAAACCTAAAGAATAGAATAGAAAATCAAATACAAGAGGCTTACAGGACCCCAAATATACAAAATTACAGTAGACCCACACCCATTTGTGACAAAACTCTCAACAATTTAGAAATAGAGGACTTCCTCAACTTGATACAGAACATTCACCAAAACTTACATCGAGTATCGTACTTAATGTGTGTGACCAACTGGATGCTTTTCCATTAAGATCATGATCAGGGCAGATCTGGACATATAGCTTAGTGGTAGAATGCCATTATGTATCCTAGTAGACTGAATAAAATCCAAGAAATTGGAAATTTCAATAATTGGCAAAGATACAGAGCAACACAAACTCTGAGTCAATGTTGGTGGAAATGCAAGATAGTATATCATTTTGGAAGACAGTGTATCTACTTTTTATACTAAATGTATAAAACATATTTTAAATAATATTGTCTTACCAAAAAATCCATCTGTTCGTCATCATTTTCCAAAAGATTGGAAAATGTTCATCCAAACAAAAAACTGGGTGGAATGTTCACTGATACTTCATTCATAATAACTGAAAACTAGATACAACCAGGATGTTCTTCAATATGTAAATAGTACAAACAAAGTGGGTATGTCTGCACCAAAAATACCCAAACAAAATACTTGAACAGTACTCCTCAAAATTGTCAATATATTCAAAGTCTGAAAAACAGTGTGGGGGAGGTTAAGAAGACTTGATAATTCACTACAAAGCAGTATTTGTTGTATGAATGTGTCTATATACAGAAGCATACATACACACATATCTCATATAGTTAGCATTACATTGAATCGTAAAATAATAAATTAAAACCACTATTAAGTTCTGTAAAAATTTTGAGCCAAAATAAGAGGTTAAATTAGCATTAAATTGCAAGAAATTTAAATGAAATGAGTAAAATGATATGATATAAAGTGTTGGAATACAATTTTTAAATGATACTTTTTCATGTTGTAGAAAGAATCAGAAAATATATGAAAAATATTTTAGTCATGTAAAAATGTGTGGCAAAATTTTACTAAGAAATCGAGCTATATGGAAAAGAGGGAAAAGATTTTTCACATAAATTGTGTCAAGCACTGCATTGGGAATTATATGTAACTATAATGTTTTCAAAATAATCAAATAAAATAGTCATTATTATCCCAACATTACTTGTGTGGGCAGTAACAAGCTTGTAAAAGTCACAAATCCAAAAGAATTTGAACAAGGATTCCAGTCTTGGAGTGAGAAATTTCAAGTTCTTTGTTGCTTCCCATCATTGTGTGGTGCAGTTTAATTTTGCCATAATCCCATTTCATAAAACTTATAACCAAAATGAATAACATTGATTTTTTACAATAAAAAATCGTAAAAAGGGGTTTTATGCTTTTGTTAGACCTAGTTTGGCATCTTTATTGGATATATTCTGTAAACTATTTTAACTTTTTTCACAATATACATTTTTTGGAAAATGTATTTGAAATAAAATGTGTACATTCTTTGATCTAGCACATCATTGTCCTGGTACCTCTCTTTTAGCAGGCAGTCAAAAAGGTTACTGAGGAGGTGTTGTCATTGTTGTTTATTCTGCTTATGTGAGTGCATCTTTCTGTTGGCTCCTTGCATGAACCAAAAGTTTAGAAATCTTGAGTTAAAATCTTTTTCCTAAACACTATATATTCTTTTTTTTCCTTTAAAATGTAATAATGGTATGGACTAGTCAGAGAGCTGTGTACTTTTTGTTCCCTTGTGTTTAAATCGAACTTTTGCTTTTGAGATTCTCTGTGCAGGTTAAATATTTTATTAAGTTATATGTAATAGTTGTTTTTTAGTTTTACCTAAAATAACATGCCTTCTAAAGTCAAAATTAAGAACTTTATTTAAATGTAGAGAAAAAATTCAAGTACTTGAATATAAGAAGCAGAACAATAAGTTAAAGCAAGAGAAAATGAAAAAAATAAAAGAATAAAGGATTTACAGAAAGAATAAATGAAAGCTCTGTTGTCAGTCCTACCACAATCATTATTTGTTTTAGGAGAGCACATAGTTTCTAAACTTTACTTTCTATCTCTATAAAAAACAATCATAATCCCTGCCCTATAAAATATGTGAATCAAGGTAGAAACTGCAAGTAACATTTTCTAGCACACTGCCAGTTCTGAATGGCCAACCATAAGGAATAGGAAAGACATTTTAATCATGAGCTATTGTAAGCAAAGAACTTTGTATTAGCTAACTTAACAGGATTACTGATGATAAATCTGTGAAAAACACTACATTAACATATTGTTGAAAATCCAGGGCTTACTCTACTGTTCAAAGTCAGCTCTCATTTTGTTCTCTGAGATTTTGGTTGGTGTATGAACATATTTCACCTTCACATTTAAATTACTATGTAATGTTTTGAACAACCAACAATAAAAAATTAAAATAAATAAATAAATAAATAAATAAAAAGTGGTATTTATATACAATGGAATATTACTCAGCACTAAAATAAAACAAGATCATGGCATTTGCAGGGAAATGGATGGCATTAGAGCAGATTATGCTAAGTGAAGTTAGCCAATCCCTAAAAAACAAATGCCGAATGTCTTCTCTGATATAAGGGGGGTGACTCAAAATGGGATAGGGAGGAAGGGTATGAGAAGAAGACTATCACTAAATATGGAAGAGAGGTGGGAGGGAAAGGGAGGGAGAAGGGGAAGTGCACAGAAGATGGAAGGAGACCCTCATCATTATACAGAATACATGTATGACAATGTGAGGGGGAAAAAAAAGAAGTGTATCACATTAGACTGGGTAGAGAGAAGTGATGGGAGTGGAGGGGAGGGGGAGGGGGATAGGAAGGGCTGCAGAATAAAATAGACACTAGTATTGCTGTATGTATATACGTGACTGTATAACCAATGTGATTCTGCAACCTGTACACTCAGAAAAATGAGAAATTATACCCCATTTGATTCAAATGTATGATATGTCAAGATCAATGTACTGTCATGTGTAACTAATAAAAACATAAAAAAATAAAAATAAAAAGAGATTCAACTTGGAAAATAAATAAATAAATAAATTACTATGTTTTTAAAAAGAACTTCCCTCTTTTCATTAGGGAGTAACAGTTATTTTCTTTTCTGTGAAATTTGAATCAAGTGTCCTTCAAGTCAAAAACAATGTAATGATGCAAGTGCCATTGTCATTCTCACCTGTCTATGCTCTAGGAGGCAAAGCTGCTTTCATTCAAAGCAATAAGAATACAAATACATCAGTCCCTGATACATGGTGCTCTTATTTTACAATACTGCAGTCTGAATGCATTGTCCTCCAATAGCAGAAACTAAATTAGTCTCTATTTATTGTAATTCAAAAAAAATTATACTAACAGGATTTCAAGTCATGAAGAATTATAGTTCATAATGATCATTTTTAACATGTTTTATCATCCATCAAACTGGGAATAATACCTTAGGGTACAATTTATTTTTCCCTACCATAAAATTCTGCCATAGTTAGAACAGTCATATAAATAAAAAAAAAAAAATGAAACACTTATAGAGGTAATGAAAAGAAACCCACTCAATCTTCTTTCTGATGTTTCATTCTGGCTTTTTTGACAGTTGAAGATACCAAGTGCAATCATGTGCCTTTAGCAAAGTAATAAAAAAATGCAAGCATTAAGCAAATTTGTCCCCATGAAATAATTGACAGAAGAGTAAAGAGATTCTATTCAGTGATTTATAAAATATAAGAAACTTACATATATTAATTTGGAGTTACAAAGCATAAGAAGCATATGCTATGAGGCAAACAAAGGAAATACATTCATGTGTTTTCTATTTGTATCATATATATTCATTTCCTTTAAAAAAATAAAGGCAAAAAGCATGTTATGATTTTTAAAGAATATTTTCAGTCCTTCCTCTCTGGTATTCTGTAGAAGTATATAAGCAATCCTGCTCTGTAGGAACAATTTCATACGTAAGAAGCAGGAGTCCAAAAGACAAATGAAATATAAAGACATAGAATATTGATTAACTGTACCACTGGATCCAAATAGCCTTTCCTGAATATCCTTTAATTACAACTCAACACAAATGCTTATTTGTACAAAAATAATAATAATAATAATTTGAATGTAGGCACTTCCTTTTTTTTAAGTTGGTGTTTGTTTGTTTGTTTTTTCCTTAAGTGTAATTTGCTAAGTACACTGATGCAATACCCTACAATGAGGACTCTCAAAAACAACATTTCTAAATAACATACAATAACCATTAGTATGCTAATGAAATTCACTTTTCCAAGCTTAGGACTCTCAATAAGATGAAAATAGCACAAGTTTACACCATGAGGTTTTAGGGATAATAAATATACCTAGAATTTTACTGTGAGGACAGTATCATGGTTTATGGATAAAAATAACTAATTCCTCTGTCCATCCAGAATAATACTGACTGTAAAAAGAAAAGAAATTTCTTAACCAAAATTGATAAAGCATTATAAATGATTCCTACTCGTTTCAACAAAAGAAAAGAAAAAAGACTCAACTATTGAACTCAATGTTTAAAATATGTAAAAAGTCAAAATTATTACTTTATTTGTAACAGAAATAAAAATAAAATAGAAGCTATTTTGCTGCTGAGCAAATAGCAGGTAGACAATAGAAGAGTCCAGTGAATTATTTTCTAGAAATCCATTCATCTGTAGAACACTTATTGCTCAGATTTTCTTTATTGTCATTATATGTAAATGTCTAGTATGTTCGAGGACTACTTAAGCTTTCATTATAATGATGTTTCTCAATAATTATTTTATCTTAAATCTTTTATTTTATCATTATATGGTCTATTATTATGTCAATAAGATATGGATTAATTTCATTATGTGGCTCAGGGCTGAAAAATATAATTTTTGCAGTTTATATAATTTGTTTTTCTGTTAGTTCCTTTGGGAATTTATTGAACATAAGTGAAATACTTTAAATACTTGCTTTTCATTAAGCTCACTAGAATTTTTAAAATAGACTTTTGCTTTAGGGGTATATAAATTGTGAACAAAACATAATGCTATCAAGTAAGGAATTTGGAAGAGCTAGCTATTTTGTATACATTGTAATTCATTCAGCACAGTGATATGGCACAGTTTCTATTTCATCTCTAATTTGAGTATGGTGAAACTGAGTTTCTGAGAGGTTAAGAGACTTTCCAAAGGTATAAGAAAAGGTGGGAACAGGTCAATATCTCATATCTGCCTGGTTTGAATGATGACATTTCTCATAAAAGTAAGTACTACCCTAATTGATGAAAAGAGAAAATGCATATGATTTTCATTTCAAAGGTACAGAACATATTCAGTAAAAATGAATAGATGTTTGTTATTTTTGGAAAAAAAACTATTAATAAGACTAGAAACAAAAATTTCCATAACCCATATATTTACTGTAAGAATACAGCAAAACTGTATTATATAAACAGTATTATAACCCATTGATTATAAACTCTCCTTTTTAAATTAAGGATGTCCGCTATTACACTTTCCCTATCAGATACCAGCCAGATCATTAAGAAACTAAAAACAAGTAATATACACAAAGATGGAATAAGAAGAATCAAAAGTATTGTATACAACATGATGGTCTACAAAGAAAGACCTATAACAAATTATGAGAATAAGTAAGAGAGTTCATAAAGCTCACTAATATATAATCAAGAATCACCAAATCAATCACATTTTTATATACTAGCAAAAAAATAAAATGCAAAGTATCATTCAATATCACAATATATAGATATATATATATTTCTCTCAAGAAAATTTCTCTAATATGTTCAACACCTTACGTATAAAATTATAGCACTTGTGTGAAATATATAAAAAGGAAAAATGAATAGAAAATATGTAATAAACACAAATAAAATCATAGATTTCATAAACATACCGATTCTCCCCAAATTAATCAATTCTATTCCAATAAAATTATAATGACATTTTGGTTGACTTTCTTAGTTAATTTTAAAACTATATGGAAATATAATAAGTCAAAAATTATACGACAATTTTAAGAAGAAGCAAAATGGGGTAAGGGATGGTTTGCCTAGAAGATGTTAAACATTCCTAAAAAAAAAAAAAAAAACTGAAATAATGTAAGCAACTTGACATTGCTGTATAAACAGACATATGGAAGAGAATAGGGTCACAGAAGGCAAACCACAGCCTGTGGACAAAATCCAGACATCACCTGTTTTTGTAAATATGTTTTTTGGAACTCAGTCACATGAATTCATATATATTTTGTCTATGCCCACTTTCCTCCTACCATGGCAGGAAAGGACAGCTACAGGAGAGACTGGGAGGCCATGAAGGCCTATAATATTTGCTATCTGATCCTTTAACAGGAGAAATTGCTGACTCCTAGGTTAGAGAACCCAGAAACAGACTTATGGATGCTATCCCAATTTATTCCATCATCCTAGATATGAAGCACCTATAAAAACTTTAGCATATAATATATAATTACATAGCATATAATACATAATAAAATATAATAGTTTTAATATTCATGAAGTTAATAATAGCTATGCTCTTGATTATGATTTCCAACTTGTTTTCATGCACCTGTATCAATTTCATTGAAATGTTCACAGAATTGAAAATTTGGCATGTATGAACCCAGGTGTGGTGGTGTGTATGCCTGTAATCCCAGTGACTTAGGAGGCTGATAGAGGAGGATTGCAAGTTTGAGGCCAGTCATAGAAATTTAGTGAGACTCTGTCTCAAGATAAAAATAAAAAGGAATGGGGATGTAACTCCAAGTAGAGTATCCCTGGTTTCAATCCCTAATACGACAAATACATATACATGAAAATACATATATTCTTATAAGAATATATAAATAATCTTTTAGGACAAATACATAAACATCAAAACCATTTATCCCACTTATCATTATAGATAGATAGATATTTAATACTAATATAAATATATAAATAGGTAGATAAGTAGGATAAATGGTTTTGCAGAAAAGTGGAAGAAAGAATAAAATTTTTCAGCAAACAATTCTTACATCATTGTTTTAATAGGGAAAAATATGAACTTGAGTATCTATGACATTAAAAACAATTACAAGTAAAAAGTAGGAAAGCATTTTCATGAAGCCAGAACAGGTAAAACAAAAATCAGGCTTAAAAATCACAGACTATAAATGGAAATATTTTGTTATTAAATTTTGATCATATGAAAATTAATAATCAAGAAAACCAGAATAAACCTTAGCACATGCTGTACTTGTAACCTGGAATTATGTTCTCTCAGATATATAAATGGCTAAGTCTATTATATAAAATACAGTTTTATATATATGTATAAAATTGTATTTTATATAATATATATTATAATTATAGTTATAATATATATTTTATCACTATAATTATAGTTATATGATATAGTTATATACTATAAATATATAACTATAATTATATATAATATAATTATATGATATAGTTATATATAATATAGTTATATGATATAGTTATAATTGTATATATAACTTATACCTGTTATACATATAATTATAACTATATCATATCAAGTACCCTCTGATATGAATACAAAAATATCAGAACAAATAGTTGAGTTGAATAATAATCCCAAGAAGTAGAGGTAGATGAGCACCTTGAGTAGAAAAGTGAAAGAAATTGATAGAGGTATAAAATAAGCAACCTAAACTATTGGAAATTGGGGCTCAAGGCCTTTGGGACCTGTGCCAGACTGTGTGGAACAAAGAATCTGGGATGTGCACCATCAAACTCCATCTAGCATTAGTTGAACACTACTTCTGAGAATGGTATCTCCTTAGCACTTCTGATACAACCTACACTAAGACTGAGAATACTCTGCAGCCAGAGAATTCCCACAGAGAGTTCCAGGTGCAGTAAGAAGCCAACACATGTACTTAAATGGTAAGAACTGAGAAGACCTGGAAAAGCACTCTCAACTGAGTCTCTACACAAATATTAGCTCTTTAAAGCGACACAAATATTAGCTCTTTAAAGCGACTATATCTCACTATCCCATGTAAGATAGAATGCTATCTCTATAATTACTATCCTCTAACTCTGCTTTGTAATGTACAATTTTTATTTATTATTTACCCCTGCTTCCATTAGAATAAATTTCATAAGGGCTTAAGTATTTCACAAATTTTGTATCTCCAACACCCAGAATAATTTCTGATACATAATAGACCACATGGACTGGATGTTCCTCTTCCCGTAAAATTCAAATGTGGAAGCCCTAATCCCTAATATGATAAAATTTGGAGGTGGAATCTTTGGGGGTAATTATATTTAGATGAGGTCCTGAGAATTGAGTTTTCATAATAGAATTAATACCCTTATAAAATGAAGAGACACAAGATTCTCATTCTCTCTTTCTCTCTCCCCTTCCCACATACACGCATCAATGCATCAAAGAAAGTTCATGTGAGGACATAACCAAGAAAGCAGGCCCTAAGAATACAACCAAGCTGGTTGAGTACACCAATAGAAATAAATGTTTGCTGCCTAGCACACAGTTGTGATACCAGTGATTCAGAGGCTGAAGCAGGAGGCCAACCTTGGCAATGTAGTAAGAGACCTTGTCTTAAAATAAAAAGAAAAAGGGCTGGGGAGGTAGCTCTGTGATAGAGTATCACTGGGTTCAATTCACACTTATTCAAAAGAAGAAAGATTTGATGTTTAAGCTACCCAGACTATGGTGATTTATTAGAGTAGCTTAAAGTGACTAAAACAGTAGGCACTCAATTAGTTTTGGTTAAATTCATAGATGTGATCCAACATCAGACACATAAGACTATCAAAAAGTAAAGCAGTGAATATCAAGTATTGTAAGGAAGTTAGGTAAAGGGAAATTTTATGGATTCATGGGAGTAATGTAAATGATTTTGATTTAAGGATTTTGAAGACTAATTTGTCAACATTAACTATAAAATAAAATACACTTACACTAAGACCCAGTTATAATGACAAAGCAAAACAGCCACTCCTGGTTTATAAGTTATAGCAATTTCTACCTGCATACAGAAAATTTACTAGGATATTTATAGTAGGTAACTATCATGAGCTTCTTATATTTATCAGTTATTTTTCTTCTCTTTTTTAGTGCTAGGGATAGAAGCCAGGGCCTCATGAATGCTGAACTCCTAGCACCATCATGGGCAATTTTATGTTGACAGCTGTTTTAAAAATATCAAACATGTTTGGTAGTTCCTCAAGTGTACAAATTCTTCTATCTCCTCCACCTAATAGAAATTAGTATCATTATAAAAACTACTTAAGAATGTAGTTACTTCAAAGTTTAAAACATGCCATTTCATTGGATTCTCATGACCTTTCAGTAGGATCATTGCTGCTTATAATGGAGTAGAAAACAAAACCAAGTTCAAAGTACCAAGGAGCTTACTCTACAATGGGTAAATAATTTAGGGACTATACTATAATTCTATATTATAGGTAAAGTAAATGCAATCTTAGAAAAATTCTTTCCATTGTCCAATAATAGAGAGTTGATGGCATACTTAGAATTTAAATATACTTTCTCTCACTCTAAATCTATACTCTTCTGGTTGTTTTAAACTAGTAATTATTTTTTAGCAATAACAAAATATATTCTCAAAGTAAAAACAATCAAAGAAAAACTAAAAGAAATAATGACTTAAATGTTAGTGGTTCCTTACAACAAAGACCAAATCAGAATCAGAAATCTACCGTTACAGCTTGATAACAGTCTTAGAAAGCAAGCATGATGGTGCATGCCTGTAATTCTAGTGACTCAGGAGGCTGAAGTAGATGACTGCAAGTTCAAAGCCAGCCTCAGCAATTTAGCAAAGTCCTAAACAACTTAGCCAAACCCTGTCTCAAAATAATCCCCAGAACCAAGTCTTAGAGGTATTTATGTAAAATAAAGGAGTAGTATCCAGGTGCAATACCACATGCCTGTATTCCCAGCAACTCTGGAGGCTGAGGCAGGAGGTTCAGATCACAAGTTAGAGTCCAGTCTCAGCAATTTAAGAAGATTCTGTCTCAAAATAAAAAAGGATGTGAGTAAAATAATAAAAAAGGATGTGAGCTTAGTGGTAATGGTAGATGATCTCTGGGTTCAATCCTCAGGACCAAAAAAGAGAGGGTGGGGAAAAAAAAGAATTATGAGTTTTTCCTTTATGTTATTGAAAACACACATGAAAGAATTTTATATTCCAAAAAATACATTGTTTTCACTAGTAATATTTACATAGTATAAATTTCATTTTTCTTTAGGTGCTTATGTTCAAATAATAATCAAATTTTAAAGGTCAAATTTAAAAATGATTACATCACTAAAGAAAACACACGTAAGAGTTGCTTTAAATAAAATCTGTTTGTTTGATTTTAAAATCAAAAGAAAGTGGTATTATTTTGTTGCAAAGGTCATTCAAGGATTAGAGGCTTGAATTGAAATTTAAAGATTTCTTCCAAGACCAACTCTAAGATTTTAATTATTTCTTTCTGAAAGCACTGGATAAGGACTTTGCTAAAATAGTTATTCTAAGATACCACAGCTGGAGATATTGCCTTGAGCTTAAATGGCACATAATGTAGTTGCTTCATTAGTACTCTTTAAGAAAGATCACTTGGTGTTTCCAGAAGGTTTTGAGTCTATGGTCCTCTAACAGTGAAAGGCAGTAAACTGAAGTGAACTTGTAAACAATCAAGGTTAGAGTGGAAGTAAAAAAAAAAAAAAAAGTAAAATCATTCTTCAGGCCTCAAAAAACTCAGATTTTGTTTCATAATCTTCCCCCAACTAGTTCTGTGGATTTAGACAAGTTTTCTTAAAGTTGCTGAATTCTATTTTCTCCTGTGTCAAACAGAAATGACAATACTCACTTAAACCATAAGAAAGGTTTGTTATTAGGATTGGATGAGCTATTATATATAAATACATTTTAATTCATTTAAAGCTTTCAATATGCACTGAAATGTTATTAAAATAATGTGGAAGTCTTACTTCACAGAAACGTTGGTTAATTTTAAATACGTTAATGTTTGTGAAATGCTATCATTCATTCACAAGTGCATTTGATCAACAAAAGTTTCTGAGTAGCAGTATGTCAGATCTTAGGTTAGACACTGAAAATATATGTTAGGAAAGCATAGTTTCTTAAAATCAAAGTCCAGAATGGGAGAGAAATGAGCAAGCAGATCATAATAAAAACAATTTGTTAAGTGAACTGATTGCTATAGAAGCACTGTAAATGAGAGATTTCACCAAAAAGTGTTAATGATTGAGCTGGATCTTAAGATAGAAAGAGGTTTAGGCAAGCACAGACTTAAAGACCAATTCAGTAGCAGGAAAAAACATGTGCAAAAGGACATGTAACAAGGAGATGTGTCTTCTCAAGAAACCAGATAAACTTGAGGAGAGTAAGAGGTACCTGTAGGGAAGGGGAGAAGAGAGAAAACAGAAATTAGTTTGTAAATCATCTTGCTGATCACAAAAATCATTTTAAATTTTACCTTAAGATGACAGATTATTACAGAATAATTTTAAAGAAATTAGATTTGTGTTTTCAGTAATTTCATCCTATATGTGTAGGATTGACTGTATAAGAAGAAACTTGAAGTTTTGAAACCAGTTATAAGACAAGTAAAGAGAAGCATAATGAAGATCTAAACCAAGGAATCAGCATTGAAAGTAGAGAGAATGAGTAAGATTACAGAAAAATCAGGAAGAAAAATAAATTAGATTGAGGAAAGAGAAAAGTTAAAAGTGACATGACACCACCAATAAAAAGGATAAATAAATATGATTGAATTCATCTTGATGGAATGAACTGTGTTTAATTCACTGATTACCTGAATCTAAACATAGCTATCTATACAATTGCAATGACTATGCACTTTGGTTTCAATGATAGTTTCTATCGTCTCAGGACATGTTACTGTGCTCAGATTGATGAACATTTTTCTGTACTGGCCCTAGTAGACTCAGTGTATTTGTTGCTTCCATGACTTGTGGGTTTTTTGTTGTTGTTGTTTTCTGTTTTTCCTAGGATTATGCAAGTTCCATGCTAACTTGAATTAGAATGGTGACCTCAAAAAATCTACTTACTTCTGTTTCTTTTTAATTTTTATCACACTTGTCCAGATAAGTTTTAAAAGTAAAGGTATACTTTCCTACAAAATAAATAGTTCTGAATCATATTAACTCTGTCAAATTTTTTTCAAAAAAGGCTCCTCTGTAGTCAGATTTGTTCTGTACCTCTTTGGCATAGTATTCCTCTTTGGAAGGGATTTTATTTTGTACCTTGATTCTTGGCCGAGAAAAAAGAAAAAAAAACAAATTCCAGTGTAAGTATGACCTTTAAAATCTCCGCCACTACACCAACATCCTAGGCATTTTGACTTAGCCAACAATGTGATTTCATATATTCTTGCCAGCTTATACCTCTTAGATTTTTATAGTTGAACAGATTCAAAGTGACAGTATTGCTCATATTTATTTTATTACAAGTAGTTTCTAACATAAAAATACAATATGCAATCAAGAGCACTAAGTAAATTTGATGTAGTATTTTGGTTACTTTTTCAATATAATTTAAAATTTGATAATTTGATAGTTCATGATAAATCCATATTGACTAAATTAATTATTGAATAATGTCAATATTATAAATGATTGGTTCTTCTTATTCAGATAATTTAATATGTGTTCACATGGTAGTATGTAGACACAATTTTAAAATGTGTGGCATTTATTGTAGTTCTTGCTGATTCATAATAGAATCTAACTCTGTCTTAAGTAGTGTTTACAGAATCAAAGGCAGGCTTGGCGAATGAGAAGGAACTATGTCGTCTGCTCTGGGGTGAGTTCACAGGAGAAGAATCCTATCACTCTAAGTAATACCTGTACTGTGGACCATTGTCATTGCTGATATGGCTAATGCCAATGGATACCTCAGAATTATCCCATGCCGTTATTACAGGATACCTCCAAATTTTGTCCATTCCATCCCCTTTGTATCCATTACCAGATTTAGTAGTGCAGAGGAAAGAGTTGTCTAGGGAGAATTTGATTAGTTGAAGGTAAGTCACATGCCCAAAATCTGGCTTACAGGATTTCTTCTCTCAGGTACTCAGTAAAGATGACTCCATATGTCAGATGAGTATAGTATTTTAGGGTGTAATTAGGGAGTGCATAAGGAAATAATAGCTGTAGGGGGCCTTGTGAATGTGCAGACAGAATTGAAGGACATTAATGGTAAGTTAACAGGACTGTAAACCATCACTACAGCTTATTACTCCCGCTATACCATCTGCCACAGTGGGTCATATCAGTGTACACATCTGTCTCCTCAAGTGAATCCCCTCAGGTCAGCAAAAATGTAATGATCCTTGAAATGTGATATTAATCAATATTAGCTGATATCATCAATAAAACAATCTGTTTATCCTTTTTTTCACGTATAATATGTACCCCCATTTAAATTCAAATTCACGCATATGTGCTTTTTAGACAGTCTTTTCACATGTCTTATCTAATTATTTTTTTATGATCCTACAAAAGTAACTCCCAGTTAAAAGGGACTGAAGAAAATTAAACTTAAATTTTATTTTATTCTATCCAAATAATCCACATCCCCAAATGTCTTTGGGTTATAGCTTTCAGAGATCCCAACATGTCAATCCTGTGCTGGAAATTTACCCAATAATCATTGGAGCCTTAACACCAGAAATTGATATTTTAGTCAGTTAGGTCTAAGAATGCATAGACTGCTTGCTATCTTTAAATGTCTTGGTTGTTGTTTTAATAGAAATGTCCTTACCTCTCTGGTTACCCTCTTTATAAAGTGCCTGTATGTATTTGTGGCCTGTTCAAAAAAAAGGAACAGTTGGACTCAAATCATATCCGAAAGCTCAAAGTTCAGCCAAAAATTCAAGTATGTAAACTAGAAGACAAATATAGTGAAAGGAAAATAAACCACTGGGTGCTCCTGACTCAGGTGGGACAGTTTGGGGGGACAGTGCAAGGGGGAACTAAGAAGAGGAAGGAAATCTCTCTCCAGCCTTGGGGGAGGAGGTTCCATTTTGCAGTGGAAACGGAGATTTGTCATCTACTGTGCTTTCCATCCTACCTGTTCCTGTGGCCATCGTGTGTATCTCAGGGGCCCTCTTTGTGTGGGGTAAGTCTCTGCTGTTGAAGGAACACACACCAGGCAGGAATTAGGCAGGCAAGCTTAGGGGTAGAAAGACAGAACCCTGGAGAATGCCTTGGCATTGTCACATAGGCTGGAGGGATATGTCTATGGAAGTGTGCTTTCAATTGAAAATGATTCTTGGAAAATTGGTTTGGGAAGGAACCTAAGAAATGACCAATTTTAAAAAAAATATTTTTGCTTTAATACTGGGTTTTGTGGATTCTGAGATTCTTTAACTGTGTCTTCCAGGGATAGAAAGAAAGTATGTTGGATTGAAGGGTCCTAGTCACCTTACCTTAGCCACAACAGCATTTCTCATACATGTTGAAGACATCATTTTTCCATTTAATTGAGTAATGGTTTCCTCAGCTCAAATACTGATTTTAAAATCACTGACATAGTTCAAGTGAATACTTCATTTTATAGCTATAGTTGAAGAAAAAGGGGTCAGAAAGTTAAGTTAGTAGACTAAGGTCTTACAGCTGCTGTCAAAAGAGCTAGGACTAAAATCCTATGCTCCTTTCCCGGTCTCCATGTTTACCACCATATCTTTTATTCAATTTCATTCTCGATGGTCAAACAAAGCACTCCCTTCAAACAAATTTTATAAATGAATTTTTAACTAGTGGCTTTAAATAATTCAAAGAAAATCATAATGAAGATAGTTGATAACTGTAATTATCAGTAATTTGCAAAAGATATATAGATAGATATGAAACACTTTTGTTAAAATAAGCATCACTAACCCTCAATTTTTTTTCTGTTTCACTGTTGGGAGAGCTCAATAGAGAATGGAATATTTCCAGGTATAAAGAATAATGGGCAATTAGAGGAAAGGTGTTGCAGACAGAACACAGAACATACAAAGATAGATAAGCATATTAAGAGCATGAAGGTACTTATGCATGAGAAAATAAATTATATTAAGCAACTGAGCAAAACAAATGTGTTCAGATGAAAGCAAGGGACACTATATAGCACATGATTAATGTAAAGTACCACTGTATCATTGTGAGAAGACTGACATATAAGGAAATGGCAAATTCTCAAAATGACTTTTTCTTTACAGGTTAATATATGTGCTCTTGCTGCATATAAAAAAAGTTGAAGTGGGCTCACAGAAATGGTATGTTATTTCCTTACTATAAACATAAGGACTCTAAGCCATTTACCACCTGAGAGGACAGTTTATGCCTCTGCTTTCCCAAATAGCATGCATATTTTACTACAAGCTCCTGCCAATGTGATTCTTCTCAATAACTCCTGCACTTGTGAGCCCCAGCAGCCATGCCTCCTGATTTTAGTCAATCAGGCTCCATTTTTCATCCTGTTTTCGGGTCACATTTGCTTTATTTAAAGCAGCTGTGTTGAATCAGCTGAAACACAAACTATTCAATGGAAGCCTTAAGCGTGTGACTAGAGCTGCACATAAATACCTCTGACTTGGAGCTTTAATATAAAGCACTGCACATACACACATTTAATCAGTAGACAATTCAGAAGCACTGCTCAAGTAGATAACAGTTGTCTGTGTTGTAAATTAACACTGCACTTCATTCTGAATAAGGATAAGCTTTTAAAAAAAACAGTGTTTTATCACAGATCTTCCATTTTTTAGGTAAATGATTATAAGCTAAAATAGAACCTTGGATAATAATTTAAAAATGAGTGACCTAACATTGGGGCCCTTTTATTTTTCTTTCACTGCAACTATGCTAATTTGAATAAGAAAAAAATTTAAAAATAACCATGGTGATTAGCAGAAAATATCTTATAGCCTATGAAAATATTCCAGTAGTTTAATACACAGCAATAGCTTAAATTATTCACATGGGCTACTCTTGAGATCATATGTTGAAACTGAAAAATATTATCATGACATGGAAAGTCAGAAGTGATAGCACTGGCATAACACATCTGCATGAGACTGACATTTTTGGACAAAGCAGTTAAAGACTATGGGCCCTCTGATACCACACTGAGCACCAGCATTATCCATGATGGTGGCACAGCCAAAAAACCAAATTCCCATAGAGTGAGGGTGGGATCAGGACTGGACTAACGGGGCACTGATTTAGTAGAAGCAAGAGGAAGAACAGCATCCAGGGGCAGTGATAAAGTTGATGTATGTCTGAAAGATAGAGATAAGAGGAACTTTGTGGTCTTTGCACTTTGTTATTGATCTGCTTGCTGGGCTATTTAATGTGTCTAGTAATAATACATTATTTCCCTAGCTTCAGACTTAAAATGTGATAGTAAAAATTAATAGAGTAAAGACTATTTTTCTCCTTCCTTGTGCATTTTTACTCTATTACATTTGTCATGGGAATAGTAAGACGTTACACACATTAAATAGCCCTCTTATGAGCCATGATGATTAGTGGTTTGAGTGTCAGCAAAAGGGTGTGGATAATCCTGAGAATTCAATAGGGAGCTTTAGACCATTCTTCTGAATCCTGCACATCCTTGACTTCATGAATTTGCAGCATGGACCCAGACTTTGGAGTCAGAAAGACCAAGCTTAGGAAGGTTATCTAACCTTGTCAAGTTCACTGTAAAATGGGAATGATAAGATATAATTCAGAGGGTCATTGGGAGGATTGTAATAAAGGAACGTTGCAGACAAGTGCTTAACAAGAGCCTGACATGAAATGATAGCCATCATTATTAATTAAAGAATCAGACCATAAAGAATAAATACATATAAATCAGTGTTCTAAATCCTGCCTGTGTATCAGAATCACCTGTAGAATTATTTTACAATAGAGATGCCAAACTCTATCCCTAGAGAGACATTTATTCAGTAGACACAGCATACAGGTCACTCTTACAGAAGTATTTTCCATAGTCAAAGAAGAGAAAAACAAGTTAAAAATGAAGATGGCTTACACAGAGTCAACAAATATTCTGTCTTTCTGCTTATTGCCATGCACTATTGCACACACCACATAGAAGAAGGTGTATAGCTATAAATAGATGCTGTGATTCTGCAATTGATATCTAACTGCATGAGGTGAAGGAGATATTTCCAAGTAGAAGATTAATATTTGAATGAAGTATCATCCAGCTAAGCAAGTTCATTTCTCTGTGATTCTGAGTATTGCAAGCTCTGTTTTGACTGCAATCCAAGATGCAAAAACAGGAGCCTGAACTCAGACCATCTGGCCTGTACTTCTGCCTTGGATTCAAGAATTGTAAAACGTGATAGGTGCAAATTATTCATGCACTCCCAACACACATTGCCTCTTTCCTCCAGCCCAACCCTCCCATTATGTTTTTGGAATGGCATCTGGAGCCTGATCAAGTTCATAACCATGATCCCAGTAAAGAGAAGCCAAAGTTGAAAGCAATCCAACTGTGAATGAATATTTGGCTAAACACTGCTATGTCTCTCAGACTGCAAAAATGGCTCCTGTAAGAACCAAAGGAAGGATGGTGGATCATGCACTAGGGAAGTCAGAGAAGCTGAGATCTTATAATCTTAACCTGAATAAAGAGCTATTCAAACAGATTAGGGCAACATGTATGGATTTTTTCTGCTTATTATTTTTCCACATGAAATGAAGGAAACATTTCAATTCATTAAATATTAGCCTTGTTGGATTCGATTATGAACAATTTTTTTTATTAAACTACTACCATAAACATGTCAAAACAAACCTGTCAGAGCCTCATGAATGTTCTCCATTCAATCATTAATGAGAAAACTAGTGATAATCACTATACTATGCTTACTATTGCCAGACACTGTCTTACATTTTATCCACATATCAACACATTTAATCATAACAACTACCCTATGAAATAAACAATTTCAATTCCTCTATATAATGTGCCACACAAATTTAAGGAAGAAAGGACCCATGCCTATGGCTGATAAGAATGCTACTGGAAGATGGCCCTCCTTTTCCAGATGGATGGGTCAGGCAGTCATGATTCAATATTCAGTCATCATGTGGATATAAAATCTTATCATTTTGCACCAAGTTGGGAAAACCCTGCAAGGTTCTCCCATGCTAGATCACTCCATAGGGTTTTTGAAGACTTATTTGTAATTATTTCCCAGCTCAATTTCTCCCTATGCTCAGTCCTGCTTCCTATACTTTCCATACCAAGAGAACATTATAATAAGCATCCTATAACCTTAGCTCTATCTTAGTCTGATTTCCATAGAATTCAGTCTTCAACAAGCCACTTGAGTGATTTGATCATTTTGACAACCTCTTAGAGATGGGTGTCAGACAATAATGGGACAATGACATGTGTCAGTGATGCTGCTGTACACATCACTCAGCAGCTCTTCTGTGGTATCCTTCTCTCTCTGCTTAGCACAACATTCTAGGCTTATCACTCCACCTGCTACGTCCATTTCTCTTGGTTACACATTCAGAATTTTTAAGATTGGGCTGGTTACTTGGTCATCTTCCAACAAGGCTTTTACTATATAAGAGACTACATCCAAGAGTCTGGATTTCCTATATCTAGTCTATAAATAGTTGCTGATACTAGATTCCATATTTCTTCATTCAATAAGTTGGGGCCAGGTTCACAGGAAGACAAATAGGACAACTAAGAATTTATGTCTGTATAATTACTTCTAGTTGTTTAGTTCAAAGCAAGGCTGTAGATAAAGCAGGCATATAGATTCTCATGATTCACTAACTTCCTAATTTTCATTGCTCTCCACTTGTTGTGGTTAAGATATGTGTTCCCCACAGGTCTGTGTGCTAAATGCTTGGTCTCCAGGATGATGTCATTGGGAAGAGATGTAACCTTTAGGATATTGGACCTAGTGGGAGGTCCTTATGTCACTGGGAGTATGTCCTCAAAGGGTGTTGTTATACCTACGTCCCCATTTCTATTTGCCTTTCTCTTTGTTCCCTGGCACATGAAGTGAGTAGTTTACTCTGTCATATTCCCATCACAATATGCTGCCCTTGCCAGAAAACTAAAATGATGAGCCACTAGATCTTGGACTGAAATATTCAGGATCATGAGCCAAAACAAACCTTTTTCTATTAATAAGTTAATAGCTTCATGTATTTTGTTATCATGATGTGAGGCTGTCCAATTTTCCAAATTCAAAGAATTATACAGTATGAAGTTCCATGTAATCTCTTTCATTGACTCCCATTGTACTCTGATCAATTTTCTGCTTTATGCTGAATAGTCTTTTGAAACTGTTTCTTACCTATATACAAATCAGGTGGTACACATTGGACCATCATGTTATTATACTGCACTATCCTGACTACTGATGACCACTCAAGGATGAGTATCTAATCTGTAAGGGGCCTGTAAGATTGCTCTCCAACATTTTCCTAATTAGAGCTGAGAAAGGACATTATTCGAGGCCTTAAATATAGCCATTGACCACCAAATCAACTCATAGTTTTGTGGTTGTTATATGAGAGAATAATGCATACAAAAGTGACAGGAATTATGAAAGATGATGACTACCCTAATTTCAATGGCTCCTAAAGTCCAACTATGGTTCTCTCCCAAAATATATTAACCTTACAGTCTTTTTTTTTTAAAGAGAAAGAGAGAGAATTTTAATATTTATTTTTTAGTTTTTGGCGGACACAACATCTTGGTTTTGTATATGGTGCTGAGGATCGAACCCGGGCCGCACGCATGCCAGGCGAGCGTGCTACCGCTTGAGCCACATCCCCAGCCCCAACCTTACAGTCTTTAAGCCTCCCATCACTTATGGAATTTACCCCTTGCTTATGACCATGATATACAAAGTCTTTCAAGACATCAGCCTACAATAGTAATCTAATTTCATACCTGTGATCCATCCTTCCCTCCACTATACCCAGTATTTTAATAATATCACAAGTACCTGGATAGTGATTCAGGGCACATCACTGCCTTAGTCCATTTTGTGCTGCTCTAATAAACCTGAGACTGGGTAATTTGTAAAGAATGGAGATTTATTTCTTATGGTTCTGAAGGATGGGAAGATAAAGGGGCCCACATCTAGGAAGGATCTTTTTGCTGTGTTGTCCATGGCAGCAGACAGAAAGGTAAGAGAGGGAAAAGGGGGTAAATATCTGCCTTTTATAATGAATCTACTCTTATAATAACAAACCACTTCTGTGATAATAGCCTTACACCATTTATGAATGCAGAATCCTCAAGACTTAATCACCTCTTACAGTTCTAACTTAACATTGTTGCATTGAGGACGGTGCTTCCAACATGTGTTTTGGGGGAATATATCCAAATCGTAGCATTCTGATCCTGGCCACAGAAACTCAGATCTTTCTTATATACAGAACATAGTAATTCCATCTCAATAGCCCCTAAAATATTAACTCGTTCCTGCATCAACTCAAAAAGTCCAAAGGTTCATCTACATCATATATAATTGAGATCCAAAGCATAGTTTATCCTGAGGCAAATTTATCTCCAACTCTAAGCCTGTGAAATCAAATCAAGTTGTCTACTCTAGAATGAAATGCAGGGACAAGCAGAGGATAGACTTAACCATTGCAAAAAGGGAAATAGGCAAGGAAAAAAAAGGTAACTGCTAAGTCTCAAATCAAACACATCAAGCTACATCAAATATTAAGATGCTAGAATAATTGTCCTTGATTCCATGTTCCACTTTCTGGGCACAATGGAGGAGAGAATTAGACACCCAGGGACTTAGGAACCCCCGTGTTCTGACTGGCTCAGCTCATGCAGCAGTTCTCGTGGGTCAAGATAGCGCCTGCCTGCAGCTGTTCCAGGCTGGGGCTGCATGCTGGTGGCTCTATAGTACCAGGGTCTCAATGGAAACCTGACCCAAAAGTTCCACTAGGCATTGTCCTGGTTGTGGCTTTCTCTGGTGCCTTCATACCTGTGGCAATTCTCTTCCCAAGTTTGGAGTCTGTGCTCAACATCCTTTGAAGTCGAGGTGAAGGAAGTCATGGCTTTACAATTCTTTCATGCTATATGCTTGCACAGTTAGCACCACATGGATGCTGTCAAGGTTTACCACTGTGGCCTCCTCAGTGGTGACATAAGCCACAAAGGTGGGATTGTGTCGTGGCTGAGTCAGCCAAGGAACATCCAGAATGCAGGGAGCAAACACTTGAGGTGATAACAGGGTAGAGAACACTGAAGTGGCAAATGGGCATTTGATCTCATCTCTAGAATTCTTTTCAGAACATGCTTTTTATGCTTTATTTGGTCAGGCCAAGGGGTTTCCAAATCTTTCCATTCTGCATCCCTTTCAATTATAAGTTCTGTCTTTAAATCATTTTTCTTCTCTCAAATTTTACTATATGTGGTTAAAAGAAACGATGCAGCACCTGGAATGTTTTGCTGCTTAGTTGTTGTTTTTTTAATCAGACAGCCTAGTTTATTGCTCTTAACTTCTGCCTTTCATAAACCCTTAGGCATGGAAATAATTTGGCCAAATTCTTTACCATTTCACAACAAGAATTACTTTACTATAGTTTCTATTAAGATATTTCATTTTCATTTGGGACTTTTCAGAATGTACTTTTTTCACCATATTTTTACCAACATTCTGACCATGATAATTTTAATCCGCAAGAATCTTCAATTTTTCCCTAAAGCTTTTTCTTCAGAGTTCTTGCCAAATCATCCATAACTCTCCATTTATGCCTACGTAGACTTTCTAGCCTGCTTCTCTAAATTGTTCAGCCTCTGCCCTTACCCAGTTCCAAAGCTACTTTCACATTTTCAGGTATTGTTAGACACTCCCCTGTTCCACACCAGCTTCAGAAACACATGTACTCTGTTGTTGTTGGGTGAAGAATTCTATAAATGTAAAATGGAACAAGTTGATTGATAATGACATACTTTCTTTATTATGAATGTGCTTCTTGGCTTTCTGCCTGCTAGATCTATCACTTATAGACAAAGAGCTGGAATCTCTGTCATGGTGTAGATATATGTTATCCCCTGCAGACTCGTGAGATAATTATGAAAGTCTTATCTTAATCATTGCATTAATCTACTGACAGGGATTAACTTGGTGGTGACTCTTGGCAGGCATGGTGTGGCTGGAGGAGGTGGGTCCCTGGTGTATGCCTTTGGGATTTATATTTGTCCTTGTTGAGCAGAGCACACACACCGGATTCTCCATGGTGTGGTGTCTTGAGCTGTTTCTCTCCATCACAATCTTCTTCCATGATGTGCTGCCTCACCATGGGCCCCAAGGGATGGAGCCAGCTGTCAATGTACTGAGATCTCTGAAACCGTGAAGCTCCAAATAAACATTCCTCTTTAAAACTGTTCAAGTCTTTTATTCACAACAGCAAAAAAGATGACTAAAACAATTTCCAACTATAATTTGGGGTTTGTCTATTTCTCCTCTCAGTTCTGTTTTTATCTCATGCATTTTGATGATGTGTTATGTGCAAATTCATTTAGGATTATTATATCTTATTGCAAAATTGGCTTCTTTATTATTGTAATGTCCCTCTTCTCTGATAATCTTCTTTGTTCTGAAATAGGCTTTATATGAAATTAATATAGCTCCTCCAGCTTTATTTTGATTAGCAGTGGCATGATATATATTTATCCATCTTTTACCTATTTGAGCCTTTGTGTGTAAAATAGTTTTCATATAGACAACAAATGCTCAGTGTTGATTTTTTGAATGTTTATAAACTTCATCTTTTAATTTGGATCATTCACACTAAAAGTAATTTTGATATAATTGAATTAACATGTCATATTTGTACTATTTTCTACTGGTTGCATTTATTTTTTTTCCTCCTTCCTTCTACTGCCTTGTTTGGTTTAATTGAACATTTTTCATCAGATCCCATTCTGTTATCTATGCATCACTTACACTTCCTATTGAAAATTTCTTAATGACTTCCCTAGAGATTATAATGTACATTTTAAACTCATTAAATTGACCTTTATCTAACACTATACCATTTCACTTGTGATTCAGATCCCCTTTCAATCTCTGTGATACCATCACCACTTACTTCACTTACTGTGTGCTGTAATCACCCAATACATTGCTATTTTGATTCCTTTAAATAAACAAGCATCTTTGGATTAGTTAATAAGTATTTTTATTTTCATTTATTCCTTCTGCATCCCCATTCCTTTATTTACATATACCCAACTTTTTGTACTAAATCTTTTTTTCTTTTCCTTGAATACTTTATGTTAATATATTGCAGGGCATGCCTGCCAATAATGAATTCCCTCAGTTTTTGTCTATGAAGGTCTTTATTTTGAAGAATAATTTCACAGGACATAGAATATTAGGATAGTGGTCTTTTACTTTAAATATTTTAAATACATCACTCCACTTTTCTCTTCTTTTATGGCTTCTGAGAAGTTCACCATAATTCTTCTTATTCTTCCTTCAGAGACAAGGATTTCTATCATCACCAACACTTTGGGTTCTATCAAGATGTTTATCTTTGACCTTGGTTTTCTACAGATCAAATATTAAACAACTGCATGTGATCTTCTTTGGTCCTAATCCTATCTGGTGCTTTTTGAGCTCCTATTATCTTTGGTTTGGTGTCCATCAGTTTTGGAAAGATCTAGTGCATTATCACTTCAAATGTTTCTTATACACTACCCTCTTTGTTTTCTCCTTCTGGCATTCCAATTATACTAATGGTATATATTTGATGTCCCATAATTTTTTATATTTTGTCCTATTTTTTATCCTATTCTTTTTACATTACACTTATGGATATTTGTTAACTACATTCAAGTTCTCTGATCCTTTCCCCATCAACTATCCAAACTACAATTGAATCGATCAAAGATTGTAGCATCTTCAATTTGTAGCATTTCTTTCTGATATTTCTTATGAGTTTCCATTATCGTTTTTCCATTCAATCTTCTTGAGTGCTGTCTACTTTTTCTATTAGAACACTTGGCATATTAAGGCTTGTTATTTTAAATTAGGTGTCTTCCAATATCCATTTCTAGTTCTGATGATGGCTTTGTCTCCCCATCTTTTTAAGTCTCTTTTGGCATGCCTCCTAATTTGTTGTTGAGGTTGTTGTTGAAAGCAATCAATGTTGCACTGTGTAATAGAAATTGAGATAAGTATATCTGTAGTGAGACAGATTATGTTAATGTGGGTAAAAGTTGGAACATGTTTAACTACTGTGAAGCTGTGCTAGAGACTTCAAATTGCTCTGGTGTCTTTCTCTTAGTCTCCTCTTTGACTTTGGGCTTAAGACTTTATCCTTTCTAAGAATCTTTATCTTTTAGCCCTTTTCACTATTATACTAGAATGTTGTTGAGTGGTGGCAAATTATAATTGTATAATTACACAGTCTTTTCAGGAATCTGTGTTTCAGGGCTGTGATCTTCACAAGTTTTCTCTGACAGTATGGCTTTTTCCCTCTGTCCTACCTGCCATATCTGGATACAGTGTTTCTAAGCAATTTTCTTTAATCCTTAACTCCTGTTGACTGTGCCCTTTCTTAGATGAGAAAGGAAAGTTGAAAGGGCCCAAAGTGGGAGTAATTTCCTTTTGCAAACTGATACAACTTTCAGAAAAAGTTATTTTTGCTGGAGAATAGACCTCTTGTCATGGAGAAGGTGCTAGGTGTATTGCCCAGGGATGATTTTTTTCTTATTTCCCTCCTAGAATCAGAGATCTTTTTCCATCTTCAAACTTGAACTTGGTGTGGTTCCTGGAGGTATAGCCCATGAAAATTGTGAAGCAATTTGTTATAAACAAGAAGAGCGAATCAAAATTTGCTAGGAGGAAAAGAAACCTTTATATCCATGTTGAAATTTGTTGTCCAAGTATAAAACAAATAAAGAGACTACTGGTTCCAAAAGAAAGATGAGAGTGGATTTTAAAATAAATTTCCATTTAAAGGTCCTGTAATGTAACAGACTATAGGAATTTAGACATGGTGAGGTACGTCAGGGGCCATAATTTAGTTTTCTTTAAATATCAAATTGCATTGTAAATCATACAACTTCATGTAATAATGTTTGTACTAATTATTTAATATAAAAATGAGTTCCATTATATAACAAAAAATGAATTTTTCAGTTTTTAAAAAACTTTGGGTCTATTTTAGTTATTTATAATAAAACATCACCATCTGCTGGTATTGATTTTAAACTTCAGGCAAAAGTTCCTATAGGGTTTTGCATATAATATATATTTCCTGTATACTTTCTGCATCTTTCTCAGACATACTCTGCCAAGAAATATTAGAACAAATATAAATAAAAGTCCCTTCTGCTAAGTACTCCCTTATGCTACAAAAGTGGGATATGTGAAATCATTATGCTATGATAAATACTATAATCAAATTTCATAATATAACCTATTGATTAATTGGCTCAATTGATACTTACTAGCACCAACTCTAACAAATATTGTTCTAGACACTGGTGAAAGATTGTTCAATAAACATGCAAAAGTTCTACCTCTGTTAATTTATGTTTCACTGGAGAAAAAGGTAGTGTTATGATTTGGACATGTGTCTCACAGAAGCTCATATTGAGACAATGTAAGAATGTTCAAGGGTGAAATAATTGGATTATGAGAGATATAACCTAATCTGTGAATTAATTAACTGGGTGATAACTGTAGGCGAGTAGGCTGTGTTGGAAAGAAGCAGGTCACTGGGGGCATGATTTGGGGGTTTATATTGTGTCCCTGGTGAATAGAAGTCTCTTTCCCTGCTTCCTAGTTGTCATGTCCTAAACTGATTTTCTTTACTATACCCTTCCACCATGCTGTACTGTCTCCCCTTGGGCCTAGAGCTATGGAATTGGTTAGTCATGGACTTAAGCCCTGAAACTATGAGCCAATACAAACTTTTCCTCCTGTAAGTTGTTCTTGTCAGGTCAACAAAAACCTGACTAAAACAGATAGAAACTGAACAAACATGACATGTCAAATGGTCATATGTGCTATAAAGGAAAATGAAGGAGGAATATGAATCATGGATGTTAAAGATAATAGCATAAAATTCAGTGATCACAGAAGGATATACAGGTATTTTTGTAGACATCTGAACTAAGACATGAAGAACTTAAGAAAGTTGAGACTTTAGCCGTCTTACAGACAACTGTTCCCGGGAGAGGGAACAGCCAATGAGAAGTCTAAGAAAGAAAACTTCCCTGGCATATTTGAGGAACATAGAGATGCATTTAGCTTGCATGCAGTGAGCAAAAGGAGAAAAAAATAAATTCAGAGTTTTAATAGGGAAGAAGTATGTATAAAGTCTTAAAGATGAAATACTGTATTGATTTTAAGTAAAACTAAAATCTTGAGAGATTGTTATATGATCCTCTTTATATTTTTCATTTCAGCAATCATTTTAATATATATGTGCATATATAGAAATATCATGATATATCCTTAAATACAAACAATAACATTTATTTTTAAATAAATGTAGATAAATGATAAAATTACTTCTTAGATTTCTGTGATAAGAATAATATGTGAGAAAGGCTATAACTGGAAAGACTTTCAAAACAGGGATATTCAACATTCCAGTTCACAAGTCAACGAGATATTGGTGCTGAAATGTAATTAGTACTTTTTTTCCTACATCAAAAAAGTTTCAGAATAAAATAGACACTAGTATTGCTGTATGTATATACATGGCTGTATAACCAATGTGACTCTGCAACCTGTACACTTGGAAAAATGAGAAATTATACCCCATTTGATTCAAATGTATGATGTGTCAAGATCATTGTATTGTCATGAGCAACTAATAAAAAAAGATTCAGAAAGAAAAGTGCTCATTAAACGAGATTGTGTTTTTAGTGAAGTAGGTTGTGTTCATTATGGGATAGGCTTTTTACCTCCTTGTAGACCAGTAGGACATTCAGTGGACCATATTTTGAGAAGCACTGCTATAAGATATTATTGTAATGGGCCATGTAGGAGCTAATGATGTCTTAGACTATAGTAGTGATGTAGCTTAAGGTCAGTGGCTCATTTCTAAATAGGTACAGAATCATATTCATAGATGTGGGTGTGGGAATTTACATATACACATCCTCAAGGGACTTGCTGATGCACTAAGTGTGGGGGTATAAAACATCAGAAATAACAACAAAGAAAGTCAAAGGTGATACCAGTTTCTGAGCCTATGAAAATATCTTTGTATTTATTAAAATGGGAGATCTGGAACATAGAAAGTTTTAAGGGAAAGATCAAAATTTTAGTTTTGGTCATATTAACTGTCAATATCCAAATAGGAACATTAAGTAGGCAGTTACATACATGCTTCTGGAGTTCAGGGTCAAAGCCTAAGCTAAGTAGATACCTATGTATGTACCATCATTAAATAAAAATGTTTAAAGCTTTAGGATTGGGTAAGATCACTAAGTTTCATGTATGTACATACATACATATATATGCACATGCATATATATGCATATATATACACATATATATGCATATATACACACATATATACACATGTATACAAGAATCATATGAAATTAATGGACATTTTGATGATGAAGCATCAAGAGGAGATAATTATGATAGAGATTCTCTTGAGTAGGTAGGAGAGAATGGAATCTCATCACAAGTGGTATTTAGGATAGGAGTGGGGAAGTCCCTCTACAGCAGTGTGAAGAAAGGAAAAGCACAATCTATAGGCAAAGACACTGCTAAGTGGAAACCTATTGTGGCAGGAGCTTGTGATCATTATGTTCTGAAGGCTTCTATTTTCTTAACAAAGTAGAAGGGTCAACAGCTGAGAATGAGGGTGAGAGAATAAAGGTGGGAAATATTAAGAAAGAGCATAAGGTACTTCCACTATCCAGCACTGGGCATCAATTTAAAGTAACAGGAGGAGGAACTGGGTAGACACAAGCTTAATGTAACTGGGGCTGGTGCTTTTCCCAGTGTGCACAATGAATCAAGAGGGACCAAATTTGTTGAACATTAGGAAACAGAGTGATGATGATGATGCACCACAAATCTAACCTTAGTAAAGAAAGGAGCATGGACATGCTGGAATATATAAAAGTTCATTTACTTATGCACATGTACATGATATCCTATTTTCAGTACATATTTAACCAACCCTAAATCAAAATGAAAAAACAAGATGTACATTCCAGGAAATAAAATATGACTACAAAATAAAACACTGAAAGAAGGCACACTAGTTGGGTTATTAAAAATAGACCATGTGAGGCATATGAGGGTTCTAAGATAGAACCTGAAAACATAAGACCAGAAGACTGTTTACAGTGACTTATTAGAGAATGCCTAAGATTATTCCAGGAATTGTATATATGGTACGTTCAATAAATGTATTCATATTACCAATCACATCAGTGACTTTGAACAAGTAGAATGGGAAGTGATGGTGCTTCTTATATTTACAGAATTCAGAATAATCATCATAAGATAATTAGAAATCAGAATTCTAAATAATAATAGTGATATGAAGATGAATTTTAAAACAAACAAAATTCAATTAGACTAAGCACCCTTGGGAAGAAAAGCCAAGTGCACAAATTTAAGGGAAGGGAAAGAAATGGTTATTTGTATATAAGGTGAAAAATGATTCTTTATCCCCCCCAAAATGAAAGCTGAGTCCTCTCTCATACATAAGATGTCCTTGCACTAGGTGAGGCATAAATCTAAGAATACCCATATTGAATCCAAAGTAAATCTGCCATCCTTGGTTGAGTGCTGCCGGGAAATCAATATGTGGTGGTAGAAGGGGATGGAATAGGTAAGTTATATCTGCACAAATGATGATAACCCAGGCCTTGTCCTTGGTACAACACAATATCAGGGAACACTGATGAGTTTAAGTTGGCCATGTGACTATAAGGTTCCTAAGCCAACGCTAAAGAAGCTGATTTTTTCTTGCAGGATATTAATAAAAATATTACAGAATGTTGATTATTAAAATACAGAATAGATTCTTCACCTGTGTATGTTTCTTCACTTATTTACCCTTCCTAAAGATGGGAAAAGAAATGAATTTGAACTTCAGTTTGCAGACCTAAGTACATCTTCAGGGAGAATAGGGAGAGAAGGTGTAGAGAGGCCACATCCTGATAGAACAAGAGCTGCCTCCTCTTGTTTCTCTCTGCTTCAGCTGGTAATAGGTAGTTTCCTATGACTAGAAATGGAAATTTCTAAGGGAGACTATTGTGTCACCAGCAAGCCAGAAATCAGTTCCTCCCACACTAGCCAAGTTCACTGTCTGTTCCTGAAACAATGGCTGCAGCTGCTACCCATCGGGAGTTTTATTATGTGGGGCCTCATTTCCTTTCCTGCCAGGCGATGCTGAGCTTCTCCTGCCAGCACAGTCTTCTTCCTGCTGTTGTTTCTCAGCTTTGGGCACCATTACATTGCTTTACTCTCTGTTTCCACATGAATTTGGAACTTTTCTTCTTCCCGTTTCCTGTGTCTTGCTGAGTCCTCACACATATCCTTAGATACTTAGGATATAAACAACACTACAGAGGAGTGTGATGAAGCTGCAAAGAGAAGATGTACAGGCCAGTGCTTGCTGTGTGTAAAACTTCACCCTGCCTAGAGCTGTGAAGAATACCAAGCATTTATACATCTTTCCCAGGACTGATCAAATTAAAATTTTAAAAAGATATAAAAACTCATCTTGAAAACCAGGGTAGTTATGATCCAAATTTTGTAGAGTTAAAGCGGTCTCCTGGACCCTTGTCAGCTGAAGTTAGAAATCCTGTTGAAGAGACAATTATCCTACTGCCACTTGCTTTCTGTCTCCTTGTTTGAGTCATTCTGCACAAAAGGTTCATTGACTTGTTTGCTTCATATCCACTTCTTATCTAAGAATCTACCTGCGACAGATAGAAAAGGAAAATCCATGGGACAGTATGACTTTTTAACTTATTGACATTATTCCCAAAGGTGGAAGATGTCCTATGATAAACTCCTCAGCATCAACCTATATTAAATCTGACCTCCAAATAGTTTAGAAGGAAAGATCTATTCCACATCCTAAATAGTTTCCTAAGTTTTCATCTCTCTCCAGTCCAGCAATCATCCTCCTAGTCCATATTTAGAACATTTCAAATTAAGTCTATTTCTAGAACTTCTCAAAAGTAAATAAGTTTATACTGAAAAACTGTTTGTTTTTGTTGAACTCATTGTTTCTCTAATTCCACTCTAGAACTTCCCATGCATTACTTGATTTTAAGCTTAAAGAACCTCTGTGGAAAACAGCAAATAACAATATAATCATCCCCTTTTGGACACAAATAAATAAATGAAGCTCTTAAATGATTTTCCTAAGGACTCACTTGTTCTAGAACCTTGGACTTTTTAACAGAGACTCTCCAGTGTCCTCTGAATTTATCTAAATTCTCTATGAATGTATTTGAATTTTATGCAAGTATCGTCCCCTGAGATAGTAAGTTCTTAATGAGTTTTATTTTAAAATTCACCTCATTTATTTATAGCTTGTAACGTTTAAGGTCTTATTGTTTTAGCAAAATTCTTTTAAACCTAGGCACATTTCTTAAGATGTTCTCAAAGTCACAAATTGGCATTACAGGACTGCAATTGCTAGGAAACACTAACCTTTTTTGCTCCCATAGTCAGACATTGATGAGTGAAAATCTACAGAGAATAATAACTCTCTTCTAAAACACAGAAAAGATAGCTAAGCACATGTTCAGCATGAGAAAAAATATTTTACCAGTGATATGAAAAATTAGAGGCTAATCAATTCAGAAAACATTGTACAGTTTTAATTTGCAGCTTAATTGTGTCACAGAATCGTCTGTCCCATTTCTAAATTTTTAAGTGATATATTTAGGATCAAATGGTTCAGTATAATTATTGATTATCCCATTAATTACATAAGAAAACCAACTAATTTTAAAACATCAAAGTGAAAAATAAGGTACATTTTAAAAATAATACATTTGTCTGACTGCTTCAATGAGGTAAACTATTCCTTAGCAATATGTGAATCTCTTTTTTTCCTTTAATTTCTAAAATATTCTAAATGTAGTCAAAATTAAAAAGTGTATTTTTACCCATTTTTGCTACTATAACAAAATATTACTAAGTGGATAATTTATAATAAACAGTAATTTATTGACTCACGGTTCTAGAGACTGAGAAGCCCAAGATCAATAGGCTAACTCTGCTGAGGGCCCTGTTGCCAAACCATCATTCGGCAGAAGGGCAAAGAAGAATGAAAAAGAGAAAAAGGGAAGAGGGAGTGAACCCACTCCTGCAATAACAGCATTAGTCCCTTCATGAGGGCAGGATTTCATGTTCTAAACACCTCTTAAAAATCCTACCTCTTCATACCAGTATAATGGCAATTAAATTTCAGCGTGAGCTTTGGAAGGAACATTCAAACCATGGAAATGTGGCTTTCTAATTATAAACTATAGTGACATTTTTTGGTAAGATAGATTTTTGCTCTCTAGACAAATTCAAAGTTATGGAATTAGGTATAATTTTAATGATTTAGATTTATTGTTTTCATGAATAAGGGAAAATAATTGGCTGAATTTTCAAGTGACTTGTCAAGGTCAAAAGCTAACTAGTTGAGCATAGGTTTGCACAAGTTTACTAATGCAATATCTAATGATAATTCAGTTCAAGACTACCCTTTCCTCATTATTTTATTCATTTAAACAGTAAGTATTCACTAAGCCACTATTTTATCTGTTAAATTCTGGTATAGGCATTGGAGTTACTATAACAAACAAGCACAGCCCTGTCCTCATGTATTTTTAATTTAGTGAGAATATAGAATTAAATGACTAATGACTTTTAATTAAAATTGTGATGATTCATTCAGAGAAAACATGCAAGTATGATGGCAGCAGATGTTGCAGGAACCTGAAAAAGTTTCTCTGAGAAGATGATAGTAGGAGGATGATTGGAAATATTTAATGGAAATAAAAGTGCAGTGGGAATGGAGTATAGAAACTAGAAAGGAAGGAAAACCAAACTTACAGCTAGAAGGAAACAAGAGTTTGTCTAAAGAGCTGGATCCAGTAAGTAAGAAAACAGTGAAGTGTCTGAAATTCTATGACCAAGAGGAAATATACAAAAATATCAGGCAAAAGTGGTTGGCAATGATCCTTTTGGCCCTAGTTAGGAATTTGAGCATTATCCTCTGTGCTCGGGAGAACCCACTGAATTTCTAACAGCGGTAATAATAGTGTCTGTTTATATGATTTGAAGTTTATATATTTTCTCATTCTCTTAGAAAAAAGACTGAAGATTCCAAAATTTATGAATAAAGAACAGGTACAAAAATCAAAATTTGAGAAAGAGTATTAGATTCTGAGAAGTAATAGTGACTTTGACTATGGGAAAACTTTTAGGGATGGGAAGAAGTGAAAACTTAGGTGAGTATTTAATAGCTACAATACATGTTCCCTTCTTGAACTATTTAGTATATAGAGTGTATACTGTTTGATTTTTTATTAGGGTGTAAAAAATATTGATGTGCCAATTCTGGCTTTCATAACAAGAAAGATAGTGGGACTATTTATTGGAGGTACAGAAAATGAGGGAAGTAATATATTTAGTTTGAAGCTTATTAAATGTGAGCTACCTCTGAGAAACATGCATGGAAAAAATCAGTTGGTCTTATGGTAGTGCCATTCAATGGAGAGATCTGAAATGAGAATGCATATGTGGCAGCATTTCAAACATGGAAGTAAATGAGATTTTCCAAGAAAGTAAATGTAGTTAAGAAAGATTGAGCCCTGAGAAAATCCAGAGTTTAATACTCAACTGAAAGAAATGAGTTTGAAAAATAGTCTAGAAATGATCAATTTAACAGATAGGAGGGCAACTAGAAGAATGTGGTGTCATGAGAATCAGGTGTGGGAAACGTTTAAAGTGTTTCAACAGGGAATGCATGAAGAAATTTATCTAACTCTTCTGAGTGTCTCAAGTCAGACCAGTTCATTAAGATCCTTACCAAAGACATTTCAGTGCTATGAGGAAAACAGTCAGATCCCAGTGGACTGAATAGTGAACGGGAGAAAGTTGTAGTAATTTCAAAGAAAACTCCTTGGTAGAAAGAGGGAAATAGGACAGTAATTACAATGGGCTATCCAGGCTATTAAAATACACTGAAGGGGGTAGAGAGAGAAGAGGGGAGGGGAGGGGAGGGGAGGGGGGATAGTAGAGGATAGGAAAGGCAGCAGAACACAACAGACACTAGTATGGCAATATGTAAATCAATGGATGTGTAACTGATGTGATTCTGCAATCTGTATATGGGGTAAAAATGGGAGTTCATAACCCACTTGAATCAAAGTGTGAAATATGATATATCAAGAACTATGTAATGTTTTGAACAACCAACAATAAAAAATTTAAAAAAAATACACTGAAGATGAGAACTTACAGAATATCTTACTTTTCCTCATTTCCTCACGTTATTCAGAATGAAGTCAACATCATTATTATCTCTGTTCGGCTAGTATCTCTGGGTTCCTCATTGTTTCTGTGATTAAATACCACAATTTATTTCACAGTTCTTAACATTGGATAGCATTTTTTCTTCTAGATATGATGCCAGCATCTGTTTTATTAGGTAGTATTTTTAGGAGTAGAATCTTCACCTTGATGAAGACCAGTTATTTTTAAAAGATATCTAAAAAGATGATTATATGCTTCTGCATCCTATATTCTCAAAGCCCCCTTCCTCATCTGTCTTCTCTCTTCAAATCCCTCTTGCCTGATCAGACCCAAGAAATCTTTTTAGTGAACTTCTAGGATTCTATGAACACTTAGAAACTACTACAAACTCTATAAATTGGAGGCACTAATTCAAGTGTACTGCAAGGAAAACTGAATCAATGATGAACCAAATGGGAAGCACAAGAGAATCCAGTGAATTTATAGGCAAAATGATTAGACCACCTATTTTATCCAGCTTAAAAGATAAGAAAATAAAATATTTATTATTTATAATTAATAATACAATTATACTTGAAACAAAAAAGTGAAATTATGACTCAGTAAAAAAGTGGACGCTTTTATTTCCAAAGTGTTAATAATGGCATTGCCACAAGTTTGTTCATTTTTAGTTTATGCAAGAATTGCAATGTTCTTCTTTTCATTCCGAAGCACATAAGAGACAAGAGAAATGATATCAAACTGTGTGATTTAATATCAATTCTTCAATAACTTTCTTTTGAAATTTTTAAAAATACAGAAATGAACTTTAGTTGGAAATGTATAGCTATGTGAAATTATACAAAAGAAATCTAGATAAAGAAACAGATGTTAACTGCTCCACAGAAGCATCCTCTTGGCCTCCCCTCACTCCTACCTATATTTTTCCAAAACATGACAACTTAACCTGACTTATTACACTATGTATTAATTTTATGGTGTTTGAAATTTATATTAATGACATCAAATATATGTATTCTTTCAGTTCTTGATTGTCTTTACTAAGGCTTATGTTTAGAAAGCATCAATCTGAGTAGCAATAATTCATTTGCTTTGTAGTATTAAATTGTATGAATGTAACACTATTTATTTATTTATTCTGTTGATGAAAATTGGATTGCTTCTAGATATAACTATTAAAAATAATACTTCTATAGCCATTCTTGCATCTATTTTTAGGTATATGTATGCCTGGATTTCCATTTAGTATAAAGATATGAGGTAGAATAGTTGGTCGTTCATAATGCATATGCTCAGTAAAAAAAATTCCAATAATTGTGCCAATTCATTAACCATAAGCAGTGAGAGTTCTAGTACCTTGTCCACAATTGGCTTTAGTAGGATATTCTATTTTAGCAGTATTAAAAGTTGTATAGAGGTATCTCACTGTGATTTTAATTTTCAATTCCCAGATAACTAAAAAGATTGAGCAACTTTTTTGGTACTTATGAAAATTTGCATGTGAAAAGTTAAGTGGGCATATAATTAAAACATTATCTAAATTGAACTATCCTCAGAAAATGTATTAAAGTTAGTCCATGCAAATAAACCAAGAGTTGAAAATAGTACTCACAAATCATCGCAGAAAACTAAGAAAATTATAAAGTATAAGCTCTACATCAGGTATACTTCAAAGAAAAATCAAGGATTTCATAATTATTTAAAAAGAAAGTCATGAAAACAACTAAATCTGAAATATAGTTTTTAATAATGAACTCCTACTTTAGGGTAGTATGTGCCTTTAGGTATTAACCAATCATGTAAGTCACATACATTACAAAAACCTATATGCATATGGAATATAAGTGTTTGCTTTGGTTTCTACTGTTAAAGGCATACATTCAAAAAGTTTTTAGAGACTTGTAGACTATAGCTTTGATGCAAACCATAGATGCATAGCCATCTCTGCTCTCAATTCTCTTGATTTTGACCACAATGCTGTCCGATTTCACCTTTGACCATGTCTTGCTTTCAGACTCTTTAATGTGAGGAGATCTATCCCTTAATGCCTTTCCCTTCTTATTGGTCTTTATTACCACTAACCTTCTGTCAAGGATAACCACTAAGTCCTAGCAAATTACCTTCCAGATACCAGGCTCCACTTATGACTATAGTTTTCCCCAAACTTGACAATGAGTTCAACCCCAACATCGAAGTTTCTCAAATGGATGTGCTAAATTTACCAGGCTGCTGTTCTAATCCAGCCTAAATTATTTGATTCCTGATTCTAAACCTTAATAAATCTGATGATATTTATAAAATATAGTCAAAGTACTTTATTGGCATGAATATAATAGCAAAAGAATCTCCATTATTGATTATTTAATTCCACAAAAGGAAGTGTTAAGATGAGGGACTAAATTATCTTTTTAATGTTTCTTTTTTTCAGTTGATTGACTATATTTTTCACCTCATCAAGTGTTGTAGCTCAAACCATTAACTTTTAAGTGGGTCAGACCAAAATGTATATTTTAAAATTCAAAGCATACTTGTCAAATTCCTATGTGCTTGGTAAATAGTCTACCTTTTGTTGCTATTGTTTACATTTAAATATCCTCTATGGTAAAGTTTCCACAATAATGATGTTTTTCAAATTTTTTTTAAAACCTAGTATATTTTTACCATTTGATTATTGTCCATTTTCATTTAGTAAAAATGTATAATTCCATTTTAAAATTCATTAAATAATCCCCATTTAGTTTAGTTTTTTTAATTTATCTTCAACTGAAATACTACCAAAATTCACCTCAGAATTAATTTTATTTTCATCAACAGTCAAATTTAAAATTAGCATTGAGTCAGCAGTAAGGACAGTCTCTGCATTTTTCACTGAAATGCACAAAAGTAAAATAAGATCTAAATGCACTAACTTAGCTCTGAGCATAATATAGTAATTTCCAAGTTTAATGTGAGGCTCAACATAGATACAGTTTATTAGTAACACAATCATGACAAAGTCAGATTTTTCCCCAAAACCATTCTTTCCTTGAAGTAGTTCTGGTTGTAATAGGGAAGGATTGATGAATTCTAAAATACTCACTGCGGAACATTCAGGAAATACACCCTCACATCTTCCTGAAAGAGCACTTTAAAACGTTTTGCTGAATTTTCTCTGTAAATAACAGATGAGCAAGACATTTTTCCTTTATAAATATCAGAATAAGTTGCAATTCAGTAAATACATTGAGAATAACCTCTATCGCACACCAAAAAGCTGATACATGCAGAGTTTGACTCCTTCCCCATTCCATTTTCCACAAAAGATAGGATTGTTGAATTATGTTTCTTTTTTATCAGCCATAAACTCATAGTTTTCAATTTGGGGCACAATTAGGAGAGTTATAAAAGATTTTTATGATCTTTTCCCCGTCTCAGAGCCAATTATCATGCTATTTGTATATGCAGCAAATTATTCAAGTATTATTCATTTCCCTTGTTATTTGCTTCTTGCTCAAATTGTATTACAGTAAATTGTGACTGCATTCACATAGTGTTTATTTTTGTTTTCCATAATGAATCTACAAGTAGCCAAACTAAATTGCTTAATTGATTGTCAGCATGAGCATGGAGTTCTATTCCTAAGGGAGTATAGTTTCTGAGTCTGATATCAAAGGTGTTTAGGTTTAAGCGGGGTAAAAAGTTCCTTTGAAAGTAATTGGGATAGAGAGAAAGTTGCTGAGTCACGTTTCAGATGTCTTAAATGCCAAAGACAGATGACTATTAACAAACTTAAGGTCCCTTAAGTTGTCCCATAGTTGTAGCCTGAATGAATATGTGTGACATCCAAAGGCAGAGATTTCAATTATGAATCTCTTTCAATTACCTAGGCTGGAATTATAGGTAGTTAGGTATGACCAGCTGGCTGGGCTGGCGACCTGAGCTGGCTACATCAATAAATAAGAAAATGGTGAAAGAAATATTCAACACACAGAAATAACTTTTGCATGCAGGAATCAGGGACAGCTCTCGACCTTAACGGTCCATTGGAAAGAGAGAGACAGCATATGCTGCCTGAGACCATCCTATGTATGACGGGAAGACCTACAAGAAAGTTCAACCCAAATAAGGCAAGAGATTGGGTTTCAAGGGGTTGCTTGGTGATGTTCTGCAGTTGGCAGGTTGACTGACATCTTGGAAGGCCACACCCATCTCAGGTGCTATGTAGGATCAAAGGCAGAGCCAGCATAAAGGACACGTACATGGAACAGCCCAGTCAGAAGAGCAATGTCAGCCCAGTTCCCTCATGTGCTCAAATGCTCATAGCTCCTACACACACAGCCCCCAGCTGGCTTGTGACAGCTAGGCTTAGATACCAGCGGTTGGAATGGAAAGGAAAGGATGCATATAAGAAATATGTTAAAGAATGAATTAGTCAATTGATTTCACTGGAAACTGTGATCAAATTTGACTCCCAGTTTTGAATGTGTAATGCCTGAAAAAGTATGCCCTAACTACAAAGGAACTCAGAAGGGAGAAGGATTTAGGGAGGACGATGGAAAATTTGTTTTTAAAAGGGTTAAATTTAAGTGGCATTAAGACAAATAGGCATATTGGTACTTTGAGGAGCTGGAAGGACAAGAAACAACAGAAGTTGAGAAAATTTCTTTTTGCATCCCAATTTTTGTTATAAAGAGAATGAAACCATAAAGTAGGAAAATTTTGAGTTTTTGCAAAGCTACCTTTCTTCTTAAAGACTTTCAGTGAGTGTTTAAATTAGTGTGTGGTATTCTCCATACACACCTTGACTTAAAAAGCATTTATTAATTGTATATTTTCTAACATGAATGAGAACAGTAAAGAAAAAAAATATATTTAAGATATAATTAAAAAGTAGAATCAACAGAATTTATTACATATTGATTGTAAAAAAATGCTTTACAAAAATTTCAGATACCTTTATATATAGCTAAAAATAAATATAGGAGGTGGTGGGAAACATACATAGAGAAACTAGTATTTGTGTCCTAGGGGACAAAGTTTTCTGAACTATACCCACCAGTACCATGGTGGCCATGCTTATCCTAGAAATATTAGGGAATTTCATCAAATCAAAGCAATGACCCTCTCTAGGTCACTCATTTATTTATCCATTCAGGAAATACTATTTCAAGTCCACTCTGAGCCAGGCATTATGCTAGACACTAAATGCAGAGTGTTGGACAAACAAATGGGATCTCTTCTTAGTTGTATCTACTTTGTGGTATTTTCTCCTACAAATCCACTCTTGACAGTTCTCCTAAACCCAGTTAATCATTGGACATTGCCTGTAACTCCTTTTCAGTACATACTTTCAATCCCTTATCTTTAATACAATTTGAATATTTATAGATATATCAATATACTATTAGTTAATAATTATTTAATTCAATCTGAGGCTAGGAATTCAAAATATACACTTAAAATACTTGAGATGGATAAGTATGTACAGCTTAATGTGTTTCTTAGAAATAGAAATCCATTGCAGCTGGATGCAGTGGGACATACCTGAAAGCCCAGTGACTCAGGAGGCAGGAGGATCACAAGTTCAAGGCCAGACTCAGAAACTTAGTAAGACCTTTTAAAAAAAATAAAATAAAAGAGGCTGGGGATGTGGGGATGTAATTCCTTGGTAGAACATACCCGGGATCGATTTCCAATAACAAAAAACTAGAAAAGAAGAAAAACATTTTACACTTTCTATTATTAGTGCTTTGCACAGGAGCATCTTTTACAAAGATTATATGATTTGAAAGATATTTTTTTATTAAAGGAGATATTAAATCTGATTTTTCAAAGTGTCAAGATAGTAAGGACTTCACAAAACATATAGTTTTATTTCAGGGAACTATATTTTTCTACCAAAATTGCTAGGAATATAAATTGAACTTTCAGAATAAAATAATCTTTTAAGGGTTTTATATTTTGCATTTTTTTTCTTCTTAAGAACTCACACATGTATCAGAACTAATTTAAGTACGCACTGACATTTTGGGTGAAATCTTCTTGATCTTTTTCTAGAGTTAACCTAAAAAGAACCATAGAAACCCAGTAAAATAAGTTTTGTATGTCTATAGGCAAAAGATCATTCTGTTCAGGAGAAAAGACCACTGGGTATGTGGCTTTATCTTTTAATTGATTAAATTCCCAACTGTTTTGGCATAGTATACCCTTTATAAAGGTTAGAACTTCCATCTGTCTATCTTTTCGTGTGAGACTCAGGGAGGTCTCTGCTACAGATGTGGCAGTCCCAGGGCAAGATAAGTGTAAGCTAAAGCTGCTACCTTTCTAGTCAAAGAAAAAAAGCAGTGTTTTCTTTCTTTCTTTTTTTTTTAAGGTATTTTATTCCAGCCAGTCTTTTACAAGAAACTCGCTGTTTCCATAAATAAATAGCAGTATCCACTCTAGACTGGGATTTCTTCAAGGTGACCTTGTGGGGACATCTCAAATAGTTCACTCTCTGATTTGTGTATCTCTTGAGACCAATCAACCTCCTTTTTTTTTTTTTTATTTTCATACCACTTAACTTTTAACAAAATTTAAATATGAGGAAATAATGCTTAAATGGCATCCAGGTCATATGGCTGAAATGTTTTACTACTTGCTTTTCAAGCTTTAGAAATTCTTTCATTTGCTCCCCAATTCCAAAATTACAGAAGGCATGATTTTCAAACTCTGACATGGAAGAAATGCTCTTTGGTTGAGAATTGTGAAATGACTAAGCAAGACCACATGGCCACAGGTCTGATTTAGACATTCTCCTTGCTGAAAGATGAGATTGCATTGATGTGAATATTGAGTAGGATTAATCATATCTTCAAGTACAGGGAGGAAACATACAAACAACTTAGATTGAGGTATTATTAAAATAGCATCAGTTATAAGAGCCTTGAAATTAGAGGTTCTGTGCATTTAGAATGCAGAGACTAGCAAAATGATATGACCACAGTGGTTGTAGATTAATAAATGTTAGAAAAAGAGCAAATGGAAGGAGAGAAGAGGGAATTATAAATTATTTTAGTCTGGTGGATACAAAAGACACCACCAATAAAGGGCCATGGATGGTGTGCAAAGGTGTCTATAAACAGGGGCTATCTTTGGCAAGACCCAAGATCACAAGAAGCTAATATTCTAACAACATTCATAAGATATTCTTGTTGAAGTACATGCACTTTTATGTCAAAAATGGTAGCTTTCTTGTTTCAACCAGTCATAGCCATTGCTATCATGGCTTCAAGAAAGGCCCAATAGAAAAAAATAACCCCACAGAGACTGAAAATGTCTGAGAAGCCAGGTGAAAGTTAGAATAGAAAGTAAGAGTCACAAAGTTATGGATGATTTCTTGATCTAATAATCTCAATGGTCTCACTAAAATGATGTTGGTAATTTAATGAAAACAGAAAATGCAGGAGAATTATAGTCACATTCAATACATTTGGAATCAATGAAAATAGATGAATATTTAATGCCATTATTAAAGGATCAGATGAAGTTAAATAGCATGAATTTGTAGAGACTAAGAAAAATATAACTTTTTCAAAGATATATAGACCTACAAATATTAACTAGAACAGAGTTGGGTAATATCTAGGCATGGAAAATCAAGAATTTGAGAGATTAGGTAATACTTGCTAGCAATCGCATTATGAAAAGGGCCTCCAACAAAGAGAGGCAGTTGAATCCAGAAGGAGTCATAAATGGAAAAAAATAACCAAAAATAGCTGCCTATAGTGTAGAATACAGATAATCATTTGCAGTAAGAAGTGGGGGGAGAGGCACAGAAGTGGTCATAAAAAGAATAACAATATATCTTAAAGTATGAGTAATATTAAGGAGTAAGGAAGGCAATTCCAGCATTGACTAAGGATTTCTATCTCAGCCAAGCTCTGTGCTATTCTTCTAGCAGATAATTTCTCACTGAGCTGTAATAACAACTGTATTATGAAGATACTCTAAATCTTACATATGAATAAACTAAAGTTTACAGAGGGTAACTTTCCCAAAGTTATATAGCTTGAAAAGCACATTTTCTAAATTTAGGTCTGTATAACTGCAGAGTCAATATTCTTTATCACTAAGCTTTGTTCTTCCCTCTACAGCCCTGATTACAAGTTTCCAACTGTGAAGTGATGGAGAATATCATTAATAATGAGAATTTTATGTAACCGTAAGGCTAAAGAGCTTTGAAGGGGCATCAACTCAAAAGTTGGGGGAAATAAAAGTAAGACACTGTGAAAGGGAACGAGGAAGAAGCAAGAAGTGACCACAAACAAGGAGGAGGAAGGAGGAAGGAGGAGGAGAAAGCAAGCCAGCCAGCCAGCAACAGGCAGGAAGATGATGTTCAAAATTACATAATATGGCAGGACCATGCCCCAATGCAGACAAAAAGTAGAATGATACGTTCCAGAAACCATGCAGCAAGTCAACTTCATTGGAGAAGTAAATAAAATGGAAGGAAAATGGACATCTTGAGGATTTCAAAGTGTCTATTCCACATGAAAGGGTAACCCAGACATAACTGAGAAGTAATGACTTGAATTTCAGCATGCTGAGGAAAGAAGTCCGAGTGGGATGGTGGTGAAAACATAAGCTTGACTATGGAGCACAGACACTGCTTACAGTGCTGTGACCTTGTGCCAATTACAAACTGTCTCCTGGTTTCTGCTTCCTTCTAGGTAAGACGAAAACTAACAGTAGAGCAATCCCACAGAGTTATTGTTTAACCACTGATTGGACCCCAGAGCTCTTAGTACTCTGTAAATATCACATTCCAAGAAAGATGGATTATATCATAACCTATAGTCTTTTGATTGTCTCTGTGTCCCACCATTCAAATTATAATCTTCTTGTACCCTGTTTCAGCAGGATGATGGTACATAGAGTTTAGATGACGATATAGAGTTTACTAGCATCTCCACTTAAATATATGTACAAAAATTTCCAAAAAAAAAAAAAGTTGAAAACTATGCAGTTATCTAGAATTCTATAAATCAAAAAATCCTCTAGAAGAAGATTTCTCCCCTCTCACAAAAAGAAAGCCTAGTTTTTATCTAAAAGTTTTCCAGGAAAGGTGGTTTTACAAATGCCCTTGGTAATGTGTTTTCTCTCAGTGGATCCCATTGTATGAATTATAATGAAAGAAAAATGCTAGGGGTGCCAAAAACCTGAAACCAACTGTCCACTGCTGAGCTGCTAAGTAGGCAGGATTGCAAATTTACTGTGCTGCCTTTGTCTTTATAGAGGTCACCAGAAGAGGACAATCCAGAAAGAGGTGATACCCAGTAGTGAGTAGTGATTATTCAGCGTCACAGCGCGAAGGAACACATACACCATGTGAACACGAGCCAAAAGCTGCTGATTATAGGATGGTGTAAAAATAAAATGGGTCAAAGCCAAAAATATCTCAGCAACCTAGAGAACAAGACCATGCTTCTCTTTGATGATGTGGTCCCTTAGTTCTTTCAAAAGGAAAAGTTTCTTTTATTATTCATTCAGTGAGTCAGTTCGATAATCATGGATGGAGTGCCTTGAACTGTTCTAAATGCTGTACTGAATTACACTGACAGGGTGCCTGGTAGAAAAGAAAAAAAGGATTTGTAATTTAAACATAAAGATTAATGTTAAACAAGTGCTGTCGTGATTTGAAGGGGCCCAGTTAATAGTAATAATTTTCCTAGCCCTAGTTCCTGAAATAGTAGAGAAGTAGCTAAGAAGTGAGGCAGATGGAGATCAAAGTGTCAACTCTATTCCTGATGTCTCTGCTGCATGGGAGCAGTTGACTTGCTAATACTACATCCCAGAATTAAGCACACAATTAGATAGAAATTTATACCATGGAGAATAGCCAGGAGATTCTCTACATGTCCTCCCTAGATGACCTGTCCCTGAAAAACTTGTAGCAAAGAGTAACAGACAAGAATCATAGGATTTACTACATAAGACAATATTAATTAATTTCTGAAACGACTTTGTCAATTCCATTAATGCCAGCAGGGTAGAAGAGCTTCCAATGGAATTCATCCTCTACATATTGAGAGTAGTATACTGATTACAAAAATACTACAATGTAGCACCCTTTCCCATACTCATATTACTGTGCAATTCTGCATAATAAGAAGTATATTTCTCTATTCCTGGAATCCAGGCAGGACTGAGATTTACTTTGGGCAAAGAAATATGGTAGAAGTGATGGTGTGCCTTTTCCAACCCTAGATATCCATGATGGCCTTGTATGTTTCAGTTCTGTTTCTGTGTTTTAGAAACCCTGATACTACATGGGAAGAAATCCAAGTTAGCCTGTTAGAAGATGAAAGGTGATTTAGAGCAGAAATGAGGCCAGTCTGACCTTGTCAGTCCCAGCCAATGTAAGAACCAATGGGTGGTAAATGTTGAACCCAAGAGAGATCACCTCTTCTTGGGCCTAATCAGCAAAGAGCTAAGTTGACCTCAAGCCTGGCTTTAAGCCACTAACATTGAGCTGTTTTGTTATACAGCAGTACCTAATACCTCTATGTCTTTGTATTGACAGACCTATTCTCCTTGATTAATTACAGCCTGGAAGCTCTGAAGTGGCATTCATGTGCACCAGGAAACAAACAAGAACACTTACACCATAATAGTTTTGTAGTAGTACAAAATAAAAAAAAAAAAAAAAGATTTTCTTAAAAAAAAGAAGGAAAACAAACCAAATGTCAAAAACAAAATAAGGGGGTAAAAAGTTGTAGCATGTTGATAGAATTGCAAACTTGTTAATTATTAGAAATGAAAAACTACAGATGCAGTTATCATCATAAATTTTCAAGTAAATATCATTGGTAAAGGAAATAAGTCACAAAACAATTAACAAAATAAGACTTCTTCAATATGAAATGAAACTTCAAAAACAATATTAAGAGATGTCGAGAGCTGCCCTGAACAGGAGCTATGTGCACACCTTTAAGTCCTGAGTAAAGAGGTACTGGACTGGTATTGCATCCTGCAAAGCAAGTGGACTTTACCTCTGCTAGGATAAGAAAGGTGCAGCTCTGGGAGTGGGTGTCACCCAACGGGTTGAATTACTCCCACCTGTTTGTTGTAATCCTACCCTTTTGCCCTTTTTTCGATAGAATGTTCCATGGATTAGCTCCTCCCATTAATAAAACCTGCATTTGAGGCGTGCTCTCTTTCTTACCTGTGTCCATTGTGGGAGTTGGGTCAGAGGGGCTGCACAGAACCCAAAGGAAAAGGTATTTCTCTGTGTGTCATTATTTTGTCCTGTGAGTCACGGCCAGTGACCAGAATCTTCCAGAAGGTGGCACAGAGCCAAATGAGTCTCGCCTGGTACCACTGCATCATGCAGTTGTTTGCCTGTTTGCAGAGTAGTTGTGGTTTTGTCCCTTGCATTCTCACTTTGTAATGTGCAGGCACTAAAACAAAAAACAAAAAACAAAACAAAAAAAAGAAAAGAAAGAAAAAAAAGAAAAATCCTCAAACCCCAAACGGGCTTCAGCTGCAGACACTGGCACCCTTAGGGCAGCCTGCATTTTGTCAAATTAAGTTTTTTAAAGGGTAGAATATTGCTGGTGGTTACAGACCCCATAGAGAACAGCAGCTATACCTTTGCATCTGTCCCAAAACAACAGCTGAGTTACAGCTATTCTTGATCCCTGCAGGACAAGAATGTAGTGAAGGTGTTCAATATAAATTGTTTGAGCACCTCTACAAATAGTAGAAAAACAAAATTTGCCTCTAGAAGTAGAAAATTCCCTGTATCAAGTTCTACCACAAAAAATATTTTCTTCTTCTCTCAGTCTCCAAGTACAGATTGCTAGCATATAAACACAAAAAAATCTTTACCTAATTTTTCAAAATACAAAAATTCACAAAAAGAATCCAAAACAGATCCATCAAAGCACTTTTTCCATGAGAGAGGATTCTCTATGCCTAATTAGGGTCTCTCAAATTGCAAAAAAAAAAAATAATTTTTTTTTCTCTTCTTAAAGAGGAAAAATTCCCAGATGCTATAAGTTTAACGTCATAAATTTTTCTTCTGTCTAATTCACTTACTTTCTATAAGTCAACCCACAATACTCTGAAATCCTCAGTACACTTACTTTGGGAGAGAAATTCCAAACCCACTACATTTCTAAAATTCATGCTGGGGTCCCTATTCTGGTACCATTTGTCTAAACCAGTCAGGGTCACTCCAGGTGAACTGGGCTGGTATGAAATAATGACACACAGACAGAGAAATACCTTTTTCTTTGGGTTCTGTGCAGCCCCTCTGACCCAGCTCCCATAGAGGAGACAAAGCAGGCGAGAAAGGGATCACGCCTCGAACCCAGGTTTCATTAATGGGGGGAGCTAATCCATGGAACATTCTATCCAAAAAAGAGCAAAAGGGTAGGACTACAACAAACAGGGGAGTGTAATTCAACCTCATGGGTGACGCCTACTCCCAGAATTGCATCTTTCTTATCCTAGCAGAGGTAAAGCCCACTTGCATTGCAGGATGCAATACCAGTCCAGTACCTCTTTACTCAGAACTTAAAGATGTTTGCATAGCTCTTGTTCAAGGTAGCTCTCAACAAAGAGATACATTCATACATGGGAAAAAAAATTAAAGGCAAAGGGATAACTAACAGAAAATTCAGGATGGCATTTACTTCTAGTGGAGTAAAGCACACCAAGGACTTGAAAGGTAATGAAAATATTCTATGGCTTATTTTATAATTATAATTAATAATACCTCTAGATAATAAATTTTTGTATGCATACCTTATAATAAAATAGTGTTTTAAATATAATACATTGAAAGGGAAATCAAAATGAAGGAATCGATTAAGCAACTATGTTAGTAGTACACAAGACACAATGAATGCTTGACATTGTGTATTACTGGAAGAAATGGGAAAGTATAGATAAAAAGATATAAAACTCTACCACTTACTAGCTCTGACTTTACACAAACTGCCTAACTTCTCAACATCTCAGTTTATCTTTACTGTTCTACCTAAGTAATCAAATATTATGGAATGCATAGAACAGTTCTAGAAGGATATATAAAAGACTATCCAACAAGTGCCTTTTGGGAAGGGAACAGGATACCTGTAAAACAAACAAACAAAAAAGGGGGCAGGGCACATTTTGCAATACGCCATTTTTTAAAAAAATGAAAGCGAATGGTTGTTGTATTTTAAATTTGTACTGACTAGTTTAAAAATTACAAAGTGGGGCATGGTGACACATGCCTATAATCCCAGCAGCTTGGGAGGCTGAGACAGTAAGAATACAAGTTCAAAGCCAGCCTCAGCAATGGCGAGGCATTTAGCAACTCAGTGCTACCCTATCTCTAAGTAAAATACAACATAGGGCTTGTGATGTGGCTCAGTGGTTGAGTGCCCCTGAGTTCAATTTCCAGTACAAAAATTTAAAAAAATAAATTACAAACTCCAGAGACTGAACTGACATGTGATATGAAACCTTTCTGTATTTTCCAAATTCCATATTACCAAGATGACATTAGCTCAACATCTTAGCTTGGTGTGTTATAAGCCTGGACTAGAATCACAGGTCTGCTCCACCACTTACTATGGGCAGGTGGTCACTTATGTCATTAGAGACCCCCTGTAAGATACTCCAGTGGCAAGGTTGCACTGCCCTCATCACACCTGCAGAATATTAGTCTTTTCTATAATATCTATCAGACTATAAGCTTTAAAATGGCAAGAATTTTGTCTCTCTTGTTCATCCCTAATGCCTAACACAATGTAAGCACACAGTTGACAATCATTACATATGTATTTAATAGAAATGGATGAAAATAACTAGCACTTTTGTAAAATCTTTAGACCTACTAAATCTTAGCAGATGATTCACATATGATTTAAACAGATTTTCAAATACAAGTTGAAAGTCAGAATTTTACAATCTTGGAAGATACTCATAGGGCAAACACAAATCTAGGATTCTGTATAAATGATTCATAGAAGTTGCCAATTTTTCACAGATAAAGCATACTAGGGCTGGGGTTGTGGCTCAGCGGTAGAGCGCTTATCAAGCACCTGCAAGGCCCTGGGTTTGATCCTCAGCACCACATAAAAATAAATAAATAAAATAAAGGCATTGTGTCCAACTATAACTTTAAAAAATGTTTTTTATAAAAGCAGACTAGTTAGGAGGACATCTTAAGGATTTATTAGTTTTGAAAACTCTTCCATATTTCTTTATTTTTAAAAAATACTTGGACAAGAAAATAAATTAAAATACATATTTTGCTGGGAAATCTATTTCTGTGCATGTTTTAGCTTATTGGATGACATAATAAATTGCTTCATGATAATTTATACTTGGATCATTTGAACTTGAACATCACAAAATCAGTCTACCATGGAATCATATAATTGGTCACAGAGAGGCTTAAGCCAAAAATAGACTTCTACCCAGAAGCTACTGATACATACATACACACACACACACACACACACACGTATATATTTAACCAATTTAACCATGTTTTGTATGAGGACTTAAGACTATTCAGACCCAGCAAACAGATTCAGGGTCCCTGCAGTGGAAGAAGATGTGAGACACAGGAGAGTAGACATGCTTTATTCAGAAGTAGTAACAGCTCCAGCCCCCAGCCAGTTCCATTTTTATCCCTTTTATCCTCAAGTTTTTTCCATAGGCCCTTTTCATAGCAGGCCAAACAAAGAAGGCACACTGCCAACTGATTACATTAGGGGGCTTATGCTAACATGTTGTTTATGACCTTGAGAATATAATCTGAATCAGTGTTTGGGGCCTTGACTAGCCATAACATAGCTGGTTCCAACCCTTGGCTACACACTAAGAACATAATATAAAACATAACATAGCCTACCAGAAGTCTTGGTAAAGGAGCCTAGATACAGACATTTGGGGGCTGTCCCAACACCATGAAATACGGAATTTCCCCCTTGCTCTGTCATCTAAATTCCTTAAATTTAAATTTAGGAGTAGGTATAGTAACTCACATAAAAACAGGTATCCATCTTAACTGCCTCTCTGTTTGGTTTATCCTAATGTGAAATTTAGTATTAAAAAAAAAAAAATCCCTTGAAACTCGTGATGACTAGAGAGATTTCCCTCACTGAAAACCAGACTAACATCACATTCCATTCTACCTTCTCTCCCTCTCCCAAATATTATCCCAATTATTTGCTTGGGACTTTTGTCTTGGTTCCTATTCTGTCTGGTATGGTGACTGAATGATGGGATTTGAAACTGTCGATTGAGAGGCTATGCCCCCCAGGAATATTTTTGGTGCAAGGGTTCTAATTGAAATGGCCCAGTTGCATGGTGATGCCCTGGAGGTTCTGTGCTGGCCACAGAGCCATTCAGTTCTTGACCTAGATTTCTGACACCAGCTCAAAGGGATAGAAGATTCTGAGTACAGCAAGATAAATACAAGGTTTCACCAGCTCTGCTACTTTCAAGCTTAAAAGTAACTTCAGACAATGGGTTTCCTGAGTGCTGCAGGAAGCTCCAAGCATTGCAACAGTAAAATAGCTACAAAAGTATTCCTAGCCCAGAAACTTTCCAGTGCACAAAGAACAATGCCTCTGCACTCCTTTACTTCCTGATTATTAGACCCTATATAAATAAACTTGCTGAGCCAACTCTTTAGTCACTGTTTCTTCACCAGAGAGTAGTGTTCCACCTGATCCCAGCCTTTTATTTTTAATGTGTGTGTGTGTGTGTGTGTGTGTTTCTTAATCCCCCATTGCCCCTCACTGGTTTCTCAGGTTCAGCTATGCAGGTTGTGGCACTAGTCCTTAGTTTTGATCCATTATATTTCCCAATTTCCCAGTCACTCACTGACTAGCCCTGTATTCTAAGCCACTTATGGAAGTCTGGACCCCTGCCTGAGTTTTATTCATGCTTCTAGGCTAGAATCGCTTCTTATATCTATAAGACACTGCATTAGACTTCACTGGATATGAACATATATCTCTCTTTCCTTCTATAATATTATGGTTGAATATCATGTTTTACGAGTTAGGATTCTCTAGAGGAACAGAACGAACAGTATATATGTATGTATATGTATATGTGTGTATGTGTGTATGTATGTATGTATGTATGTGTGTGTGTATATATATATATATGTGTGTGTGTGTGTGTGTGTATATAATGATTCATTAAATTGGTTTACATGACCAGAAGCCTAGAAGCTAGATAGTCCTACAATAGCTACCTATATACCAGAGAGCTAAAGGAAGTGGTAGTGGATCAATCCAAGTAGCTGGAGTTTAAAACAGAAGGAATCAATGATGCAGCCCCAATCCAAAACTGAAGGCCTGTAATTTCCCTGGAGAGTCACCAGTCAGGGTCTGCTTTGGAAGAGTGAGAGGCTGGAGTCTGATGTTCTCAGGGATCTCAGTAGCAATCTAAGCCCCAACTCAAGTAGCATCAAGCTTGCTTCTGCTACTGCTTCCTCCCTCATTCTTCCATCTAGGCTTCAAACCTATTGGACTGTATTGCCTACATTTAGTGTGGGCCTGCACCTCAGTTTGCTGCCCCACATGCCAGTCATTTCTAGAAACACCTTTATAGACATACTCAGAAGACTCTTAGGCTGAGGCATCTGTTATTCCAACCAAGTTGACAATTCAGATTAACCATCACAAATGTTTATTCTGTCTTATCTTGAATTCTTCCAGTAACAGAAAGCTCATTACTTCAAACACAGATCATTCTGTTAACTATATTTAGCTCTGTTTTTGAAAGTTCTGCATGTGGAACCAGATTCTGGTTTACATTTCTACCCATTAGGACTACAAAAATACTGTCTTCTATTTCTGAATTTGGAAAGATTTAGAATAAATGATTCTTCAACTGATAAGTTGGAACATAGACAGTGATAACCAGACCTTATCATTTCATAATATGTGGTGTGTGGAATTATGCAAACCCAAAAATGGAATTGTTGATTCAGAGGGGAGTTGCACTTTTTACTTGAAAAGAACCTAATAAATTATCCTCCATATTCTTGCATAAGTTAAACCTTTCACCAGCAATGCATTAAATGTCCTAATTCCCCAGGCTCTTACATGTGTTCTTAGAATTTATACTATTTGCCAAATAAACAAGTTTTTTAAAAAAGATCTTATTTTTTTAACATGAGAAGTTGAACTTTTCACTTGTTTAAAATGAGATTTATTTACATTGATTGTCAAATACCACCCTCTTATGAATACTGCTCTGAAGTTCTCATTCCAATTGGTCACAATCAGTTTAAATACATTAGATAAATTAAGAGGTTTTGTTTTTCTTACAGCAAATGAAAGTATGTTTCCTCAGCCTTTTTCTTGATATTTTATGTTAAAATGATTTTTAAAAAATTTTTTAATAATCCCATTTGCCCATATTTTCTTCACTTTCATATTTATTACTTATTTAAATCTTGCTGCTATAAGGATATTAAAATAATTTACTTATGCTTTCTTGTTTGAGGATTTATTTATATGTATTTTACATCCTTGAGTAATCTTATAGCTTATTTATTTGTAAAGTGATAAGTAGGAACCTAATTGTATTTTAATCAAGATGACATTTAGTAATTGATCTATTATTTTTTATACAGTTATAAAGTGTTCTTAATTCCCATATATATTTAGCTATATTTGAAGATTTTAATATGCCATGCCACTGATTGGTTTATCTATTACTATAATGGTATAAAACTTTAAATTATTATATTTTTATAAAATGAGTTGATACCTGAAATGCTAGTTTGCCCAAATAATTTTTTTAAAGTTCTTCTAATTCTTAACATAAACATTAGAATTATAGTTCTTAGTTCAAGATATAACTAAAGTCATAAATTCATAATGGGATTTTCATATGAAAATAACAAAATTCTACAGCATTGGTGGAAAATATTTTTACAATATTAAGACCTTTCATTATCAAAAATATGTTTCTCCAATAAATGATGTATGTTTTCATGTCCTTTAATAAAATTTTTACCTCCACAAAGCTCCAAATATATTTTTTTAGGTATTTTATACATGACTTACTATTTAATAATACAAATTTTTCTGTTGTTCTAAATATTGCTATGTTAGTTTAATTGTGAATATTTGACAATGCATACGCATATAACATAATCAATTTATATACCTTAAGTATATACCATTTCAATTATCAACTATGCCTCAAAAAGTTGGAACATAGTAAAATTAAATTATTGTTACTAAATAGACTTGTGTATATTTATTTTATATCTAACTTAACTTCAGGCATTTTCATTAGTTCTAATAGTTCTTTAGTTACCTCTTTTTACAAAGACATTAATACTATTCATAAGTGGAGACATTTGTGTATCTTCCTTTTCAATAGTTGTTTACATTTTCTGTTTCATGACTTAATGCATTAGTCATGACTTTTAAATAGTGAAATAATGGTAGTAAGACTTATCTGCTATTTAAGGTTCAAGGAAATTATCTAGTGACTTAGTATAAAGTACTGAATTCACAAATAACTTTATCATACTAGACATAATATACTTCTATTACAATTCTATATACACTAATACTATATATATATATGTGTGTATATATATATGTATATATATTATATATACATATATATATATATACACTAAACATATTAAATATGATTCTATATACACCAGAATGCTAACTTCAATTTGACAAAAGTTGTTCAAATCTTTTGTTTTGGTACAATTTTATGGTTTGGTTTGGGGATGTGTAGTAAGATGTTTTTCTCTTTTTTACATTCATGTAATAAAGTAACAGTGATGGGGAAAGCATTTATAAATACTATATTAGTTTGGCTTATTACAATTAACTAAACACTTCCTCCCTCTGCAAATATTTATTGCAAGGATATCAAGTGTTTGCCTTCAGTAATTATCCAATGATATTTACCAAGAAAGGAGATATTCTTTCATATACTTCCACTTTACCCTCATTTTTCATGTCCTATATTGCTCCTAAATATCTGGATCAAAGCTATCAGAAAAGTGGGACAATACACATTTGTTAAAATTCTGTACATGATAGTGTAAATTGTGGGAATAAGTAGAGAAGCTCTGGAAAAAGAAGTCCTGGATACCAAGTCTTAGTTTTCCTACTTCATAGATATTATATTATTTCTTCAGAGGATGCACCTTTTTTCACATTTGATATTTCTAAAATTGATTTGCTTCTTGAAATAAATGGCATAATCATAACTTAAATGTGGGTTTTTCCCTTCAGAACTAGGATAAATTAATGACTCCTAAGGAATGGTGTAATAAGGCTGTGTTAGTCAGTTTTGTGATGCTGTGACCAAAATACCTTACAAGAACATCTTAGAGGAGGAAAAGTTTACTTTGGTTCATGGTTTCAGAGGTTTACTCCATGGTGGGCCAGCTCCATTGCTCTGGGCCCAAGGTGAGATGCAACATCATGGCAGAAAGATGTGGTGGAGGAATGCTACTTGCTCCATGGCAGCCAGGAAGCAGAGAAAGAAAGGGATAGGGGCTGCAGGGAAGACAAACCTTGGTATGCTCCCCATGACTCATCTGCTCCAACCAGGCCCTCCTTGCCTAGAATTATCTCCCAGTTATCCCATTCAAGCTAGGATGAAACAATTAGGTTAGAGTTCTCACAATCCAATCATTTTACCTCCAAACATTCCACGCAGGAGCTTCGGGGGGAGGGGGTCACTTTATAGCCAAATCATAACAATATTCACTAAATTAAAATGTTGACTTTGGGTATGTTATTTAAGAACCATTGTCTGAAAATGTGCATATTGCAATATCCATTTACAGACTAAAAATATTAAATTTCTTACTAGATGTGAAGAAATTTACAACTTTGCAAAACATTTAGCAAAGGTTTGTAAATATTATATATTTGTTACTGCTTCAAAGTTAAAGAAGCTTTGTATAAAGTGCCTCATAGTATACTTGAGAAAATATTAATTTTCAAAGAATGAGCTATTTTCTTATGTTGTCTCACACAACAGAAGCATGAGATGTACATTATTATCCTTACAAAATAAAGTACATAGAAAGTTACTACCTAAAAAATCAAATAATGAATATAACAGAACCATAATTTAATTGCAGATATTTTTCTAATAATTATACCTTTTCACATTTTTTTAAAAAATTCTGTACCACATTTTCTTTATTCATCTAGCAGTTGGTACATACTTAGGCTTGACTATTTTTTTTTTTTTTTGCCATATAGGATATTGAATCCAGGGAAGCTTTACCACTAAGCTGTATCCTCAGCCTTTTTTATTTTGAGACAGAGTCTTGCTAAATTGCCCAGGCTGACATTGATCTTGGGATCCTCCTTCCTCAGCCTCCAGAATAGCTGATATTATAGTTGTGTGCCACTTCTCCCAGCTAGGTTGATTCTTTATCTTGGCTATTGTGAATAGAACCCGCATAGATTGTTATGGGAATATTAAATGGTGCAGCATCTTTGGAAACTGCAATAAACATAGGAGTGCATACTAATTTGCACTCTGACATATTGACTACATTTCCTGGGACAAATGCACAGAAATTAAATAGCTGCATGTGATATTTTTATATAATTTGAGAAAACTCCACGCTATTTTGAATAATATCTATACTAATTTACACTCCCATCAAGAGTGTATGAAGTTCCCTTTTCTCCACATCCTTGTCAGTGTTCATTTATTTTTCTTTTTAATTCTAACTATTCTAACTAGGATGAGATGACAACACATTGTGGTTTTGATTTATATTTCCCCGATGATTAGGGAACTTGAGCATTTTTTTCATATAACTATCATAAGCTATATATGTATTACTTTGAGAAATGTGTAAGTTCTTTTCCATTTTAATGGAAAAAGAAAATGTAGCATATATGCACAATGAATACTACTCAGACATAAAAATGAATGAAACCTTGTCATTTGCAGCAACATGGATAAACTTTGAGGACTTTAAGTAATCCAAGCACAGAAATACACTGCATAATCTGGTTCATTTGTAAAATCTAAAAAAATATATTCTTATAACAGTACCGAGTAGACTAGTGGTAGAATAGTGGTTACTATAAACTAAGAAAGGCCAGGGAGAGGAGCTGATGAAGAACAATTGGTTAAGAGACACAAAATTAGCAGACACAGTGGCAAACACCTACAATCCCAGTCACTTACCAGGTTTAGGCATGAAGACCACAATATTGAGACCAGCCTCAGCAACTTCACAAGACTCTATCTCAAAATTAAATAAAAAGGGTTTAGAATGTTGTTCAGTGGTAAACACCCTGGGTTCAATCCTGGTACAAAAAAAAAAAAAAAATTGCAGGTACTAAGATAGTGTGGGAAGCCACTCCTGATCTATTTAGCATCTTCACTAGGCCTTGAGCCAAGGAAATTTTGGTCTGGCATTGCACACTATTTTGTAGCCACTCCCACTTAATGGATTATGCCATGCATGGGACTTCAGTCTTTGCTAGGCTAGGAAGGCTGCTCTACTAGCTCCAGAATTGAGCATGACTATTGGGCCTGGACAGCCCACCTTCTGCCTTAGTTGGCAAAAGAACATTCTACGGAATACCTTTGATGTTTTTCCCATATATAATAAAGCAAATGCCAGCTCACTCTTTATTTCCTGTGTGGAAGTCGACCCCTAAGATTCGAAAAACCATTCCGCCCTCACTTTCTAAAATTACTTTCTGTCATGTGGTTTTGTTTGCCACCTTCTTTTCTTAACTTTATTTCGCAGCCAGACCACTTCCATGGCCCATGCAAGACGTGGGCAAGAAGACAGAAGGAACAAGTTCTGGTGTCCTATAGAAAACTTAGCAATATTCTAGTATGTCCTTTTAAAAAAAAATAGAAAAGAGGATTCTTAATGCTCTCATTAAAAAGAAATGATACATTTTAATGTGATACCATATATATATATATATGTATGTATAAATAAAGATACTTACCATATATATATGGTAAGTATCATGATTTGATCATTACACGCATGTATATTATAACATTACATTGTACCTCATAAATAAAGATAATTATTGTATGTCAATTAAGAATAAAATGTACTTTAAAAACTTGGAAACATTCTATTTGATGTCAAGTCACAATAATTTGCCAAACAATAGGCATGTAGATTAACAAAACAGAACACAGGAATAGAAGAAATTTTTCTAAAAACATTTAATGACATAACTAAAAGAATAAAATTTTGTAATATTTTTAATAATGGTATTCAGATTAATTGGAACAAGAAACGTAAATGTCTGGAAGCTGCATATACCCACAACACATTCTCTTCATTTTTGCTTTGATGCCATATTCACAGCTAAAAGATCAATCCATTAAAGACTGTCTATGACAGGTTCCCAACAAAATAATTTCAGTTACAAAAACTTCACAATTTCGAAAAGATTTTAAGTCTTTAGAGTATTCTTTTTAATGTGTGTGTATGACATTCTAATAAAGAACTGAATAACAAACTGAGGAACGCTGAAATAATGTTGTTTTTTTTAAGAGAGAGAGAGAATTTTTTTAATATTTATTTATTTATTTTTATTTTTCGACGGACACAATATCTTTGTTTGTATGTGGTGCTGAGGATCGAACCCGGGCCACAGGCATGCCAGGCGAGCGTGCTACCGCTTGAGCCACATCCCCAGCCCTGAAATAATGTTTTTAAGGGAAATTTTCTTTTAAATTTTCACGTAATCAGTTTGGCAACTCACAAAATACATCACAGAAACCCATAACTGATTGCCCTTAATATATTAATCTTTTTATTTAATTGGGGACTTAACCTAGGAGTCCCTACCACTGAAATCCTTGGCCCTTTTTAATTTTATTTTGAAACAGGTTCTCATTAGGGTGCTAAGGTTGGCATGGAACTTGCAATTCTCCTGCCTCAGCCTCTGGAATAACTGAGATTACAGGCATGCACCACTGCGCCCAGTTTAACATATATATCTTCATTTAAAAAAATATTATATTTAATATATCAAGTTTACCTAAAATGCATGTCTGCTGACACATTATGAAATACATCAATACCTGCTAAGAAACTGAGTTCCTGAAACTTTGTAAATATTTATTATCAATTTTTTGTATAAGCTAGTTAGTAACCAAACTTTTACCTTGTGATGGCCAGACTGAGCATGTAATTCATGGGAAAAATGCAAAGTGAGTTGCTTATTTTATATACTATTTTTGGAAGGAGGGAATACCGGGGATTAAATTTAGGGGCACTTGATGACTGAGCCCCATCCCCAACCCAATTTTGGGGTTTTACTTAGAGTCAGGGTCTCACTGAGTTGCTTAGTACCTCGCTTTTGCAGAGGTTGGTTTTGAACTTGCAATCCTTCTGCATCAGCCTCCAGAACCACTGGGATTACAGGTGTGTGCCATCACGCCCAGCTTAATGTACTATTTCTTAAAGACGAACTCTTTGGCATTTGTTCATAAAATTCTAATAGTCACTGTCCTATTTTCTGTCAACATTTTAATAGCCTTATATTTATTTTTTAAAACTGTTCCTTCTTTTAATAAAAAATTCTTCAAGAGCCCTAGCATCTAATTATATATTTAAACATATTTGTTCTACCTACTTATAGTGAATATAAAGCCAATAAGAGGAAGCAGTTCAATTGCAAGTTCAAACACTAAACATCCATAAATTAAGAATTCAGAAAGCAGAACTGATGCTCAAACATGTGATGAAAGGTCATATAAGCTCATGCCAGTACATGGAATCCTAAAGACATCTGTGAACTTTCTCGTTCAAGCACCAAATCCTGAGCCAGGTCTTCATATCTTTCTTAATTTCTGTTTTATCCCTCTTCTGCTAACAGAAATTCTTTATCTTCTCACTAATTAAAAGCAAATAATTGCACAAAATAAGCAGTGAGATAATTAATTGGTATAATAAACACTAAGTGGTTGCTTTAAAACACTGAAATAACAAGGAATGTCAGTCTGTGCCTTTTTTCCTACCAAAAGCAAGAAAGAAATGTGCTTGCAGTGTCAAAAGCACAAATGGGCATATCTTTGATGAAGGTGGACCTCACTACAGTGGCTAATGACTTAAATCACTGAGTTTCCAGCACTGTAAAGAAACTTTTGCTTCTGCTCATATTTTTCATTCCTAAGTAACTGGATGGAAAGAATCCATATGCAGGATGGAGAAAGATTTTATGCATTGAAATAAAATTTGGGGAAACTTGATTTTAATGATACAATCTCTGACATTTGCCCCGACCATATTCCTCACCCCATCTAGTTTTCACTGTCTTTTTCTAGAAAACAAGTGATTAGAAATTAGCACATCTAAGTTGTTTTTAATGCCAAGAAAGTTTCAAATTCTACCTTCACTGAAGAAAGGTGTTTGAAATAAAGACATCAAGAGCAAGAACATCACTGATTAAATTAGGATAAGTGCTGGCAGCAACAAGGGGAGGAGTTCTCATTTGAGCTTTTGACATTTTCAGAAGTGCTAAAGGATGAAAAGAATCACAGAGGGGTCAAGAAGAAGCACTGCCTTCAAGAACAAAGGATACCGATCTCATTGGGAAAAGGAAAGTCCTCAGTACCCAGCCACTGCCAACTTAAGATCCAGGCAAACAGCAACATAACTCATATAGCAACTGTATACAAATCAGGCTCTCATTCTTAGGGGTGGACTACCTCTTATTCCTTAATAATTTACTTAAATAACATGTTAGAATATTTTAAAAAAATCTTTAATTTTACTTTTCCTCCAAATATCATTTGTTTATACAATCTTAATACCTACACAAACTTTTACATTCACATTAGCTCAAAGAAACATTTTCTTGATAAGAGACAACAGATGAAAGAAATACAAAGACTATTTACAATGTAAGGTTCAGGTGCCAGTCCAAGAGAGCCACTACATTCAAACAAGACTATGGGGAAGTCGTTAATAATTAATAGGGCAAGAAAACAATTTATGGAAGGAGTCTGTTGATATTGTCAAATTTAATAAATAATCTGAAAAATCTATGGATTTAAAATTTTTTTTCTCTGGTTTTAAAAAATATACACAGAACACTTAGGGAATAACAGGAATACTTTATACCAGAAATAGCTTCTCTTTCACTACTCTGAGACTCTTTGAAGTCTCTAAAAGTATTTCATAAAAGGTTACCTTGTATCTGCAGGAGTAATGGGACAAATACTAAAGATCAAAAGTTAGAATATGACAAATATTATGACACAATTGTACAATCACAGTGACATATACAATAAAGTGTTAGAAATAAAGAAAAGCACTCTGACAAGGATGTCAAGTGCAGACACTTTCATATCAAAAGAGGCAACAAAATACAATGATAGTTCGAGAAGAAAAAATTTAAAGGAGGGGAAAGAACAGAAAGTTCTTCAAACAAAATGCCATATTTCCAAGTGAGTTTAACAGAAAAGAAGACTGATGTGCCTTTGGCTGAAACAATGACAGTGAAACAATTGACACACTCTTGGGAAAAGAAAAAAATTGTTTTCTTCAAGCACAGGAGAAAAAAAAATATTATCTAGCAAGCAGTGACAGAGGTCATGGAAGATGCCCCACCATCAAGGAAGAGCAAGGGGCAGCTCTGGCAGGGTGAGGGCAAGCAATGGGACCATGTGCTCCTTGAAGCACAGGACATGTAACAGACTGAAAGCACCACTGCTCCCCGTCCTTTGCAGTTTAGAAATTGGGTTTGTGTACATTGCTTTATTTATGTCATCTGCACATTGCCGGGAATTAAGTATTTCAGTCATTCTCAAAGTCCATCTCCAGGCAGTGACAACAATGCCAACATTCTTGCTAAGCAGTTTTGAGGACTGATCTATATAGCATAAGAAAATCAGTTTTAGGGGAAAACACAGGGCCTGCCACTTGAGATATTGAAGGTAATAATTACAGGCATTGCCATCATGAGTCTAAATATATTCTATAGTATGAGAATATTCAAATTTGAACCTGTTTCTCTATTTATATGCATTATATTCCCTTCATACACACACAAAAAATTGTGTAGTGGTAATCTGTGTAATATCTATATATTATTAGAGGAAGGTGGGTATAAAGGGAATAAAGTCAAGCAAGGCTATCATGGAAGTTTACTATCTTACTTAGACTGATAATTTTATAGATGGCAGTTAATATAATACTAAAACAAAGTCATTTTCATGGTTAATAGAAAACCATTGAGTATGTTTTTTCCCTACTGGAAAATATTGTATATCTTATACTCAGTTACTTTCCCTAGTAAAATGTAGAATCTGCTTCCCCACTGTATTATGACTAAACTAGCTTGAACTGAAGAGAAAATTACAAAGCCTGTGATCTGGCAAAATGTTAATGGAATCTTAAAGAAATAAGATAAAAAATATGTAAAGTCTGGAAACCCAAAAACAATGAAAATTCTATCATTTATAAGATATTCATAATCTTTATTAGAAAGGCAGCCAAAAACAAACAAACAAAAATATCAATGGAATGTGTTTTCCTCTTCACTTCTGTCCTATTCAGACTCAATTTGATAAGTCCACTGGCTCTCCCACCTCTACATCATAAATACTTTGCCTGTTCGCCCCCAAGTCATTGGAATGCCTTAGTTCATCATCAGAAGGAATCTCACCATCCTCGGAACTAAACAGAAAATCCTTTCAGAGACAGATGAAAACACTTTGCTCTTCTCAGTTTACCTACCTTCCTGCTTCTCTCTCTTGCTGTTGACCCCTATCCTTCAACTAGAAAACCACATTATAGCCTATATCCTCATTCTTTAAAGCAGATTACTTTCTTGACAGACTTGTCTCTTACTAGTATCAATCTGACTACATAAAGTTCCATTGATATGTCATTATACCCTAAACCATTTGAGGTAAGATTTGGAAGAGAAAACGGAGTAAAATGGGCAGATCTTCATGTTTACTCATCTATCTCTCAGTTGGAAAGATGACATCATGATTAAATCTGTAATTTCTGAAATCAGCTTCTCTAGGTTAAAAATACAGACTCAGCTTTTGTTATTGGTGGGATGCTCACCAGTTTTTGGTTTGTGAAAGCAAAAGGAGACCTGATGGAGATTAATATTGCACAGGGAAGAAGTTTATTATTTAGCTTCGCAGAATACTCAAAGTAAATAAAGTAACTTTCTGCTCATACTGCTGTATCCAGTGCCTTTAATAAGTGGATTTTACATTACATACATCATTTTGTATTTAAAAAATATTTACTGAGCTTGTACTATGTGCTACTTACCAGGAATACAGTTCTATAACAAAGAAAGTCCCTGCACTCAAGGAGCTTCCATTAAATGATGAGAGATACACAATAAATGAAAATACAAACACATGTAGAAATAAACATAAAAATATCACATAATGATCATTTCTTTGCACCGAATTAAAATAAGTTGATAGGATAATCATTGATTGTTATTTTACATAGGTCACTGAGGATAGCTTTTCTTAGAAAGTTGTAATTAACTGAGGCCAGAATAGAGAACAGAGCAGGTGTGTGAAAATAGATAAGACTATTTCAGCAAAAGGGTAAATATTCTTAGAAACAAGTTTGGGATTGTTAAGGATTTAAAAGAATGCTACAGTGAATGGCTGCATCATATTGTGGGAGGGAAGAGGGATCTTGTATGTTTTTTGGAATCTCACATTCATGGTTAGATTATGTGTGAGGGGGGAAAAAGAGAGAGACCACAGATAATTTCTAAAGTTTTAGTTTGGATTAAGCATTTACTAATATGAAAGAGATTGTAGAAGAAATAAATTAGGAAGGAGATCCCCACTGGTAATTTGAAGATGCTCATGAGATAGTCTAAAGCATGCTTCAACAATTAGATGACACAGGCAGACAGGCAAACATCACTGGTGCATAAGGCTATAAAGAATCAAAAACAAACAAAGCTAAGTTTAGACTATTAATATCCTCAGATAATTAAGATATGGCCTCCATGAACCAATAACAAACACACACATGCAGTATTCTAAATCAACACAATATAAAAAATTAAACTTCAAGAGAAGGGCTGCACAACAAAGTTAAGGAAATTTCTTAAAAAGTAGGAAAAAATGAAAGTGGAAAACAGAGGAAAAAATATAAGAAATTTAAAGTTCCTGCTCAGAAATAGTAGAAGTTTCAGACAGAATGAAGAAAAGGGAGAGGAGAAAATCACCCAAATAAATCATTTCTGCCAAACGAATTTTCAAGTTAACACTTTTTTAAAGCCTTAATATAAAACATGAACTATTATAAGTACTTGCTTTGGAATAATTTACTAAATCCTTGTGAGATTCTCATGTGATATGTGCTATTAGGATCACCCTCTTTTCCCTCTAAAGGATCAGGAATTCAAACAAAACATATATGGAAAATAGGTGAAGACAATGAAGTCTACAAAAGACTGCAGGAAACTTGTGTCCGATATTGAATTTTCATTAAAATTGTTTCTGAGAGGGAAGATCTTGAAAAATTTAATGCCCCTCACCACTTTTTTTTTTCACAGCTGCTAGATGTTGTTCTCCAAAAACAAAACAAAACAAAAAAATGAACAAAATAAATCCAGAAAAAGGAATTCATGGAAAGCAGGAAATACAGATTTTACCAGAACAAAGGTGAAAAGAGGCCCTGGGATGATGGTGGCTGCAATAACCACTCCACACATTGTCCAGCAGCCACAGGATGAAAAGCTCAGGAGGGGTATCTTCAAAAATTTGAAACTGACAAAATCTTGAATTATTAAAATGTATTGAGAAAAAAATTAGGCAATAGAGAATTTGGACTCGAGTTAATGAATAAATAGAAAGTATTTTATATGAAAAATAGAAAACTATTAACATATAAGGAATAAAGAAAAAGATGATCAGGATAGGAAAAATAATTCAAAACATCATAATGAGTGAAGATACAGTATACACTGAATGGATCCAGACAGAATTATAGCATATCTACACTGGGAGTATGGGAATGGACAGGAAACCTGTGTGTGTATCAAGGGAGAGTGAATGAGTACAATAGAAGGAAGACTCCATCTTCTACAGTGGAAAATCAAAAATAACCTACCAGAAAAGTCAATATGCCAGTATAAGCATGTTATTTATGGATACCAAAAAAAAAAAAAACAAAACAAAGGAGAGATCTAGACTGGGTAAGGAAGGAGTAATTTACAAAACCCTTAGTAATTTAATAAATCCAGTTGGTGGCAGGGGCAAACCTGGTGTGGCCAGTGGTAAGAGCTAGGAATCTAAATCCTCTTAGGGGTGAACCTTGTCAAGTTATTTAGATAAGACACCTTAAAAAGCAAGTGCATAAAGTGGCATGAACAGAAACCCAGTAAGGATGGAAGGGTGAAAAGGAGGGAGGGAGCTAAGAAAGAGGAAGGAGAAGAGGTGGGGAAAGAGAAGGAGGTTTAAGAAGGCTGCTATTTGTGCCTGTTAATTTTTATAGCATGCAATTTATCAAATCAATATTTTAATAGGCAATTTAAGTTTTAAAATGATAAAATACCCAAAATTGCTCTCAAAATCTACTTTTTAAACTTTCATTTTTCTTGAGGGTATTCAACATCCCCCAAATAAAAATTCTTGCTCAGCAAACACCAGCCTGAAAGTTAACTCTCCTTGCTCATTGTTTTTCTACCCATCTGTTCCATGTCAATTCAGGTTAATAGGACTTGTGCAGCTGAAACCTCCCTCAGAAATCCCCCAGCAGGCATCAACTGGGAAGATCATGGTTTCATCTCTGATATCATTGAATCTGCCTCTCTCTCATACTGTGTTCCTTGAGGCAGTTTCCTTCTCCCCAGTGTTTTAGTCTTAGAGGATGCTAAACTGAATAGCAAATGGGCATTAACTAACGAAGACATAGCACTTACATCCAAGAAGGCAAACACAATCAAAAGTGAAAAATAAAACCCGAAGCTGCAAAACTTGCAAATGGATATTTTTAAGTCTGCTGAATGAATGACACATATCTATTGTGATTACACAACAACACGTGCCATGGAAGAGCAAAGAGCATAAGAAACAATAAGGCCAATGAATGCTCTTCCCAAATCAAGCAGTGCATATGCTAATTATTGCTCCAAAAGCTCCTATTTGCTAAGTTACAGTTGTGAACTGTACAGAAACAAGTTGCAGTCCTCAAGATCACCTTTTAACTGGGGCTCAAATCCCAAGCATACTGGCATAAAAATTAAAGAGGGCAGCAATGACAAAAGAGGAAACTGATAAATTTTCAAGAATTCTGCTTTGTCTTTAGGGCATTTGGATCAAAAAAGAAGAAAGCCACAGACTGTAACACCATTTCTTTGCAATATAAATACCAACGTGATTCAGTCACATATACAGCTCTCCATCTGCCAGCTGTGAGAGGGAAAAGGAAAGCAATTAAGTATGCTATTAATCACGACTTCAACTGGCAGGTTCAAGCACCACATGATTCATGATAGCTGAGGAAAGATCTAGATAATGGGGTTTGTTTCCTCTAAGTGAAAAACAAGTAGAAGAATCCAGGATTCAGTTTTACATTTTTAATTCATTTAGGGGATAGAATTCTGGCCACCCGATTGAAGAATTCTTACCAAATTTGCCATTCCCATTAACTTAATTTGTTTTGCTCTGCTTCCTATTATGATAGGAAGGTCCATGGGCATTATTATACTTTTAAGATTACTCATTCAGTAATAAAAAGTTTATTTTATCATTTTTCAAGGCTGCTGTTGAGAGGGAAAGAGATCGATGAGAAAGAAACATGGAAATGTCTTTTGTAGGAAACAAAAGGACATGGAAAAGGATTTTAAGGTACTAAACACAAATAATATTGCTACAGTCCACAAAGCCCTGGATGTCCTGGCCCCTTCTGCCTCTCCAGCTTCATCCCCCACTGTGTCCTGTGCATTCACAATGATCCAGCCATCTGGACTTCTTTTTAGTTCCTCAGAGGTTCCAACCCCTAATCCTTTGAAGACCTGGACACATGCAATTCTTTAGTTTAAAATGCACCCCACAGCATATCCCTTTTACCTAGCCAACTTCCATTATGCTCTAAACCTTAAATCTCTTTATTATGCAATTCCGCAATTCCACAATTCCATGAACATCTCCTTCAGACTACTTGAAAAAATTATAATCAAATCATAATTAAAATTACAACTAAGGATATTTTCATACCACTTAATTTTAATAAAATGAATATCTGCCTATTTTTGGTTTAATACCCACTCTCCAAATGGATAGCCAATTCCATCAAATGAGGATGATTTTGTTCCATGCTTAATCTCAGCAATTGGCCCAATATCAGACATGTAGTGTGGGGTTAATGAATAAAATATCAACTTCAGATTTTTGTTAAGGTCAGATTTTCTGACTTTTCTGAAATTTGAGGAAAAACTACATGAAAACTAAAAACCCTAGTCCAAAATTTCATGAGAAAAAAAGAAAAAAAAAAAAAACTCTAATGAAGTACTAGCTAGCAGGTTAGAAAGCCATGTGCTTTGAGATTCTACTTTGTGGACAACATACTTCTAGATATTGGAATAATCTCTACAGTATGACCTCTGGGCTCTGCCAATCAAATGTGTTAAATGAGCAAATATAACAAAGGCATCAAGCCTCTCACAGAAAAAAAGAAATGCAGCAATGATCTAATATGGCTATGTTAGAATTTGGTGATGAAGAGTCCAATCTCTGAAGCCAGATGTCTGCCTCAGAATCCACCCCAACACTTATTTGCTGATTACTTTGGGCACGTTATATTACCTCTCTGGGTCTCATTTTCATTATCAGTAAAATAACTATGAGAAAGCTGTATTTTGTTTTTTAAAATTATGAAAGTGCTTAAAAAGAGCCTGGAACGAAGTGAGTTACATAGTCAATGTCCCCAAATGATGTGTGTGTGTGTGTGTGTGGGGGGTGTATTTGTATTTTAGTCCTATAGAACTTGTTTTAGACAGCTTTTGTGCTGCTGTGACTTAAAGATCTGACCAGAACAATTTTAGGGGAAGAAAAGTTTATTTAGGGGCTCACAGTTTCAGATGTCTCAATCCACAGACAGTAGGCTCCATTCCTCAGGGCTCAAGGTGAAGCTGAACATCATGGCAGAAGAGTGTGTCAGAGGAAAGCAGCTCACGGGTTGATCAGGAAGCAGAGGGAAAGAAAGGGATTGCTCCCAGATACTAATATATACCACAAAGCCACACTTCCAATGCTCTACCTCCTTCAGCCATCACCCCGCCTCCCCCGCCCCGCCTTCAGTTACCACTCAATTAATCCCATCCAGGTGATTGATTCACTGATTGGGGTAAGGCTTTCATAACCCAATCATTTCTTCTCTGAACCTGCTTGCATTGCATCACATGTGAACTTTTGGGGGACACCTCACATCCAAGCCATAATAGAACTCAACAACAACACCTACAAAAATCTAAGGAAATGCTCAAAGAAAGAGATTTACCAGAATTATGTGGAGTTCATCAGAAAACAGTGAATAAGAAGATGAATTTTGAAAAATTCCGAAGATGGCTGAGGACACAACTGAGTATAAAAGTACAAATTTAGAGAGTAGAAATGTATCCTGAAACTTCAGACACAGAGTAGAGAGTTGCTTTAGGAGAAAAAGAAGGTTTACTCTGTTGCAATATGTGTACCAAGGAATAAAATCAGTATAACGAGCAACAGGAGTTGAAGGCCTTGGGGCAGATGCTGAAGAGTTTGATTCTAGAGCTAATTAGGAGCTACAATGGTTTCCTGGGTAGGAAGCAATCTGATTAAAATAATTTAGGGAAAGGATAATTGTTGCTTTAATTAGGGTGGATTACAAAGGAAGAGAAACTGTCCAGCTATGATTTGATCAGCAGCAGGAGTCAAAAAAGAAGACTGAAAATTGAGAAGGCATATTTATGGGAAGAGGTGGGGTTTCAAGTATTGTACTGTAGATTCCAAATGTGTAATAACAGAAAGGGTATGACCTAATAAAAAGGATCAGAATGTTTTGTTATGCTTGTTTTTAATAAAGATACACACCTTTTTAATAGTTAATACATTTTACAATTGTTATTAAAGTTAAAATGTTCCAATTTTTTTTTTGTCATGAGAAGAAAAATCTCAGACCAATGTTAGTTGGTAACCAGACCCTCCCCACAACACACATACATCCTTCTTTTAGCCAGATTGCTGTACTAACCTGAAGTACCTGGTGACAAATCAAACCTATCAGACACATCTGCTTCCCTGAAGAAATTACAAGTAGGATCTCAGCTGACTCACTGAATTCATTTTACATAGCTTACCAAACAGCTGTCAGGCTTCAATTGATTTTGTGTCACTTGAAAATCAAGAACTTAGAAGTTAAAAGAACCATATCACAAGGTTGACACCTTAATCTTACTCACCTCTGGTTCTGTGACTGACATTATGAGGAGATTAATGAGTACTTGTTCAATGATATTTTTATGCCTTATGAACACTGTGTTCACTATCAATTCTAGTTTGTCATCTGTACATTTGGTCATTTTCAATTATCAAGTGCCAATATTCATAAAAGTACTGCATGCTTTTGAATATCTTACTTTTTAGACGAACATGAATCTATTCTTTTGGTGATAAATTATATCTAGATGCCTCTAAGGAATAAAACTGTGGGGAGAGTAACTTGTATTAAGTGCCAGATTCTGCACAAGTTGCTTCCCATTTTATCTTATTTAATACATTATTAAATCCTCCAAGGTGAAAATATAACTATCCTTTTCATCAGGCAAAGAAGCAGAAGATCTAGAGTACTGAGTAACTTTGACTAAAGCATGTTAGAGTTGAAACATGGAATCTGCCTTTGGGGCATTGCTTATTTTCAAGTCACTCCTTTTCTCCTGACCACTTCACAGTCTGTTCCCAGCATTTCTGGTCCTCAGAGTACAGCCATATAGTCATATAATACCACAACCACTACCCAGCTCAACTGAGGAGGAGAGACATGCAGCCAGACAAAGAAAAGTTGATTAGAGGGTAGCAAGTAGCCAGTGAGGCAGAAATGGACTACCCTCTTCATCTTCAGAGAGATGGAACTTGCTCTTTTAAAAGATTATAGGCAACTTTACTGTTGAAAATCACTGTCCGGATGTTTGTACAATGCACAAAGATGACGTAGTCCAAAGATGACATGGTCCATAATCCTAAAGGCATACAATTTAATAACTAAGAGAAATTTCTATCCAGTAAACCCATTCAAGAATGAAGGAGAAAATTACTATTTGAATATTAGAGATAATTTTTATAAAAGACACCTTGTTGGAAAAATAAGATTTTATTAAAATAGCAAAGAAGGAAAGAGTTTTCCTGAGAGGTAGAGAAAACAGTAGAAAGAACTACCACTGGGGTACAAAAAGACTTGAAATATTTGGGAAGGAAAAAAATCCAATCTAGATGTACTGTAAACTGTGGTGGTGGGTGGGGGGTGGGTGCTGGGATGACCTAGAAGTGATTAATTACATGATCCTGAATCTGTACTTTGAACTTTAACTTTTATTTTTTGAGCAAAGTCACTGAGAGGTTTTATACAACAAGATAAGTACCCAGTAAAGACTATATCATTATCAGTATCAGTATTACCATTGCTGTTATTATTCATAGCAAAAATACAAAATAACAATAGCATAAGTCAAATGCTTTTGAAGCTCCAGGCACTTTGCTAGACACTTAAATGCAGATGTATACTTGCTCAAGTTTTCACTAAAAGAAAAAAAAGTCCCTGGAACCCCACCCATAACTGGCTTTTCTCTAAAAATCTTTTAACTACTAAATTTTACTGTCTTTGCATTCCAGGTGGAAAATGAGGTACATAAATTGGGCCAGTGCATCCAGAGGGACCAGTAGTTCACACATGGGTAAAGGTATTTTCATTTCCTTTCTGTCTTCACAAAAATTATTACAAAAGCTATTTGAGCTTTCTGCCCCTTTCCTGTAGCTTGATAGTCATTTTTTTCGTTTCCTATGTACTCTAACACTGAGAAATGTGTACTCATTGAAGAAGAAAAAGGAAAATTGAGATTTCTAAAATTTTTGTGTCTGCCAGCATCTAAAGATCTCAAAGCACTTTAGCAATATTATCTCACTATTCTTATGAACCACATCATTTCAGTGCATGGAAAAAAAAAACATAAACCAGTAGATGGCTTAAAATCTGATGAAATATCAGTGATACCAGTGACTTTTAAACCCATGGATATCAAGTTGCAGCCAAAGCTTTAACTGGTTTGATAATACATAGGAAAAGTCTCTTGGTTGCTAAAGAAAAACAATAGAATAATGTTCTACACAATTCCTAAATAGCAGCTTTATTTTTCATAAGCTTTCTCTTTGGTATACAACTTTTTCTTGGCATTGGATATTAATGAGAGGATCAGATGGGAATGAAAGTAACCAGGTAGACCATGATGATGTTCTGAAGAGTGGAAGGAAGGAAAATTCAGTTTTAACCACAGACTTGCCAGTTATTGGCTGTATGATCCTGATAATACCATTTACCTTTGTCAGTTTTTATAGCACTGGGCTTAGTTCATGAACATTAAATGAAGGCATAGAGGTCAGCTCTTTCAAAGTTCCTCTTCAATTTTAATCTTTATTATATCCATTATACTGTAAATTGCTCTCCTGAAAAAAATGACTAACAGCCTCCTTTTGTCCATTCATTCAAAATATGAACCCCAAATGTCAGTGTTCTATAATCCCTGCAAGGGCAAGGTAGGTACCAGAAATGAATGTTTGAGGTGGATAAAATGTATTAGGGAACTCATAGTCCTTCTTCAAATATGCAAGGTCATATGTTTTAAAAAGAACAAAATCTGAGCCAAAGGACATCTGTAGATTGAAAGCTATAAAGCTATTCTTATGCAAAAGTAGTAGGCTTCATTTGTCCTTTCAGCTGCCACTTGCACATGCCCCCAGCTTGATGCATGCATCATGTCTATCTTTTCATTTGAAGTCAAACTTCATGAAATTATCATTTTTCTCTCCAGATGAAAACTTCATCCCCAAATTAAAATTTATTACAGAGATGATTTTTTTCATCAGGAACACGTGTTGCCTTTACTCATGTCTTTCTTGTTAACTCCTTCTGCTAAAATTGACACTGATGACCACTCTGTTTCTTGAACCTCTTCTTTTTAGCTTCCATAAAAACTATCACCTTTCATCACTGTCCTATTCTGATTTCCTCTAGTCATCTTTTGGAAGTTTCTCATCCTCTTCTTGAAGTAATGGTGTTTCCTCTGTTGTTTTAGCTCACTAGCTTTCTCTTTATACACCCTCCTTGGAGATCTCAAATACACTTATACTATAACTACACCTACAGTAAAAACCCTGAAATTATTCAGAACACCATATCTATAGGTTTTCTAGTTATCTCAATTAAAGTCTTATAGGCACCAGAATCCCAGTGTCCAAAACTGTATATGTTATTTTCTTTGTGCTAGCAATAGTTTATTCATCTTTGCTCCAAATTCACCCTTCTTCTTATGTTATAATACTGGATCTTCTGGGTCTGATAAGTATCTCTCTTTTGCCAACAAGCTTACTGTTGAGTTTTATCAATACACAGTAATAGAGGGATACTATAAAGCCATCACAGAAGGAAAGGACTTCCCTTCCATGTGCTATCTTATTTTGTAGCTAGCAGACTGATGTGACAGCCTTAATAAAATGATGGCCTGCACTCTCCAGAAAATTTCTCCAACTACCCAAATGTCTATTCTTATATACTAGTTCCAGCCAGAAACCTCTGGAAAAGTTACCATCTATATGGAAGATCACACTTGCAGATGACCTCTGACCTCAGTCTAGCAAATTTCTTTGCTACCATCAGATTGCATTTTTCTTCTTCTGCCATCTCCTCCAAAAAGGTATGAATCTCTGCTTGGAGCTAAAAGATTAAATAAGTTCTTAGTCTTTCTTTGTTCATTGCCTTTAAGTTCTACAGGAAATAGCTGTTTTAAATTTGCTACTTATATACCACTTAGAGATTTTAGTTATACATTTAACTAAATTTTACAAGTTAATTTTTCTTAAATTAAATATTTTTTTCTCCAAATTATTGGTCTGATTTTTCCTGACTTGACTTCAATGGATACAGAATTGGTATCAGAACTAGTCACAGGAGATGAACACTCAAATATGGGATTGGGGTACACATTTGGTATCTCTCTTGAAATTAATGCAGTGCTGAGCTACTTGCCAATGCAAAGGAAATGCTGGCAATCTGTATCAGACAGTGTCAACACAGTTTTTCACATTGTCACTGTAGTTGATAGTGAGAAAGTTGCAACTGAAGTAGATAACAGGGTTGCTCATGTGGGTGCTTCACTTGTTTGCGGTAGTGATGACCACAAAGACTGTGGCGTGGAACAGAACATCCTTAATATAATAGAGTGCATATAGGAAAACAAACAAAACTCTCCCAAATAAGCAAAACAAATAAACAATGACAATAAACATCTTTTATGGATTGGTATTGTTGGCAAACAAATTTAAAATATACTTGTGTAGGTTAAAAAAATTTAAAAGCATCAGTTAAATTCACATTTTTTCCCAAGTTTCACATCAGGAATAGAACAGCAATTGGACAACAATATAAGGCTAAAACTCTGAATGAGGACCTCTGGCTATACTCTGAGGAAAATGAATATTTCAAGTCCCTAAGGCATGTTTAATCTCCCCTATCTTAGTAGTAGAAGCACTTTGTACTCCTGTGTCTGAGGAAATTTATTATCCTCTACTTGGAAACTCCATGATAACTTCATCTGGAGCAGACATCTTGCAAGAGTATTTTGCAGGTATCTGTTATATAGCTTAACCTAAGAGGAAATTGCTTATACTCCAAAGAGTACAAGATCACATCAATATATCAGCAGAATCCTGAGGTATATGTGTTGGGATTGATCCTACAACCATTAAATTAAAAAGGATGGAATATAACACCAGGTCAAGCCAGACACTTCATTATGAAAGCACCTACTGGATAGTATGTCATTTCTACTAAAGGTAGCACCCTCATCCTTAAGAACCTCTGTGGCTTCACTCTTTGGTTGGCCAGATATAATTATGGAGGTCACAGAAATTCAGACAGGCTCCTGATGTCAAGGAGAATGATGGAATTCCCAGAGAACCAAGAGATCAAGTAGTATAGGGCTGGATTCCCATAGATACAATGAGCATGTGTGTCATAAAGAACAGCAGGGACTTACCAGTAATCGGAATGTTTTGACCTTCAAGTATATCTGACAGTGACTAATTGATCACAATGTCCCTAGGAATGAAACAGATGGGAAGAGCCTACAAGGACACTATTTAAACCTCATAACAGAAAAAAAAAAAAAAACTCAGATGGCCAAAAATCTGACATAAGTCACCACAATGCTAAGTCATGACTTCTCACCCACTTTCTCTATCCAAGGCAGTCCAAAGACATAGACCTTTTAATTAAAATAAATCTGGGTCTCCTATTGGAAGGACCCTGCAGCAATGCCACTAGTACATATCATTATTCCTCTGAGCTTTTCCCAAAGGATACTTTAGCCACTAACTTGAGTGACAGTGAACAGGGAAAATTAAATACCTCAACTTTTGGAGCATTACTAGACATTGAATCATCAATATATTTTTGAGGTCCAAGTGTCACTGATGATCCGCCAAAGTGGGAATTTATGATGATCATGTAATCAACAGAGTCTTAGCCAAATTTGAATAACAGTGGATTCAATAAGTATGCAGATCCACCCTGTGTGATTTTTCCAGCAGTCCCTTATCATGTAGTTAAAACAGACATGCTTGAAAACAGGTAGACTACATAAATTGACTTTTTGATTTATGGTGTGATGTCCATAGTAGAAGGAGCAAGTGAAACTCCTGAAACTTGAAAACATATCAAAACAATAAATCAGAAGCAATAATACATTCCTGGGGAAATTTCAGAGAGTAATGCCAACATGAAATCTTGTAATATTCAAGGGGGGTGATATCTATTACATTCTCACTTAAATCAAAAGATTGGCTTAAGAATTTGGATAGACATGGGAGTTGACTGGATTATCACAAACTTAATCTGTAGTGAATCTAATTGCAGCTGTTGCTCCAGATGTAATATCTTTACATGAGCAAATCAAAACAGCCCCCTGGCACTTGGTATGCAGCTGTTGACTTGGCCTATGTTTTTTCTCTCTGCCAAAGTGTAAGGAACACCAAAAGCAATTTTATCTTATCTTAAGGGCCAGGAATATACCTTTATAGTCTGGTCTTAGAGCTAGGATAATTTTTTTTCCTTTCCTCTGCAATAATATATTTCATAGAAATGTTGACAATCATGACATTCTGAAAAATACCCCACTGATCCACAATCTTGATTATTGGTTCTGACAAACAGAATGTAGCAAGTACTTTTGATGCCTTAAGAAAATATGCAAACCAGAGAACAAGAAATTACACAACTAATGAAGAATGAAATCGAGTGGATGGATGCAACAATAGATGCCCGCTCAAAAGTGACTACGAATGACACCAGCAAAAGGATCAGAAACCTTTCAAGTCCATGTCCATCCATAGATGGCTCACTCATAACTGCTAGTTTGGCTAGATGGTTATGGACTTAATAGGAAGTAGGTTGAGAGATCAGTGACAAGAAAGGGACAGAATTAAGTGGGTGGGACTCTCTCTCACAATAGATACCTACTATGAAAATATTTCTGTCCCTGTGAATGTTCACCAAAAGAAGCTATCAGTAATCCAGTGGACAAAATTCAAAAAAGGTTAGCCATTCCTTTTCCTCAGCAACTTCATTACAGGATCAGCATGCCCATGTTCAAAGAGTCCCTGGTTTCAGGAATGGAAGCTTTTATCTTGTTCACAACTTAGAGATTCCCTTACCCAATCTGACCTAGTGATCGTTACTGCTGAGTATCCAAGAAGAGACCAATCTTGAACTCATGATAAAATACCATTTCCCAACATGGGGTAGAATCAGCCAGGGGGTTGGTTATATTGGACCTTAAACATTATGAGGGGTAGAGATTCATCCTCACAGAAATAAACAAAATACATTCTGGGAATGGATTAACATTTCCCACTTAGTGATTTTACCATTTTCACCATTCACAAACCTGTAGACTATGCTATTTTACAGGCTGTCACTCAGGACTGCTCACTGTGATGCTATTCCAAGCAGCACCACTTCTGATCAAGTAATCTTTTAAAAGCCAAAGAAGCACATAAGCAGGTTCATCCCCCATGGAATTATAGGTTCTTTTAATTTCTCATTATTCCTGTATACTTGTTTTTAATTTGTTCTCTTTCCCTCTTTCTCTTTTATTTCACATACAAATTAGTGGAAATCAACTTTAAAATTTATTTTTTAAGACTGATTGATCAAGATGCCCTTAATGTTTCCCTCAGCTTGACTGAATTTTAAACAGCCTACTTCCTGATTCTAGACATCCATCTCCCTTTTTTTCCAATATGTACTTTAAATACTTGTAAATCCTTTCTTTTCTTGACACACAAATCTTTTTAAAAGCTTTTTGCCAGTTTTACAACTCAGAAGTATGTGTCTCAGGGACCTGGGTGCCAACCCTTCCAAATGTAAGCATCAGGGAAGACAGAACCCTTATCTCCTGGTTTCCAGGTTTCCTTGGGAGGGTGGGAGCTTCACTGCTTTCACCTTCACTAAATATTGCAAGAGCCTACTGATTATTTCCACTCTTGCCTCTTTCAAATCCCATCCCTCTCTTCCAACTCAATATTCTATTTAAGAAAAAGCCATTACTGTTACTACCTTCCTATTCTGTATAAATTTTCCTTATAACATAAAGTCCATACTTACTTCTCAAACCTGGCTATACCTACGACCACACATGTGGAGATACACCAAGGGGAACTCAAAGCATAAACATGGAATACCTTACGAGACCATTGATTTCACTCAAATATTTTTTGGAGCAATTTAATTAACAAACAATGTTCAGATTATTATTTTATTGATAAAAGGTATATAATGAAGAAAATCATAAAATTTTAAATTAAATAATAAAATAATGATGTAGTATTATGCAGCCTCTGTTGTTAAAAGTACTTTAGAGAAACATTAAGAAGCGCTAATGTATATAATAAGGTCTAAGCATAGTGTAGCTCTCAAGGACTTGTCTTCCACCTGTAATCAAACTTCATCAACCAGAACCATGTCTCTTTAGGACTCCCTCTTATACAGTCAGAATTGTTTTGTCTTTGCATACAGCACTTAATCATATAGCTTCATGTTACCATTATACATGCTGCTTCCCTTACCTTGATTGCTGACCTTCTGCCCTCACATATCAATGAGGACTCTTTCAGACTCAGTATTTGTTCATCTTTCAAGATGAAATTTTTGTCTCTCATCTTCATGTTTTTCTGAATTCAGGATAAAACTAAGTTCAGATCCATCTTCTCTTCCCACTACTACTTCTCATATTGTACTAAAATTGTGTGCCTCTTTTCCTACTTAATTATACTATAAGGTTTTTGAATGTAAGAACTAAGTCTTTATAATACAACATTAAACTATGTAGCCTCTGTGCCTACCATCATGTCTGATATATGGTTAATAATCAAAAATATCACTTGAACTAATAGTAAACTGCATAACCAAGTGCTGCATTAGTACTTACTTCTACACAATTAAATCTGAGTTTGATGATATCATCCTTATTTTTCTAATTGATAATTCAAGCCTCTCAAAATTAACGGCCTTGTCTTAAATCTTACATTCTCAATGAAGGAAATTTCACCTCCAAAGGGAATGAAAATTGCTTCTAACCATTGTAACGATTACAATGGCTGCCTTACCTTACAAAATCTTAAATCTGTTGTTGAGTTGTAGCAGGTATCACATGAATACAAATGACATTGCATTTATAAAACATGTAAGAAATCTGATTTCCTTGTAAATGAAGTTTCTCATCCACAAAACTAAGGCAAGTATATGGCTATGTTTACACTTTCTTGACATGGTTTTCCTCAGGGTTGAAGTCATAGCACAAAGACATGTACAGGTCTACTGGCTATTGCTGCTGCCTTATGGATGTCATGTAATGTTAAGTTCTCTTTTGTGTGACTTGAGCTCTAAAAATTAAATAAATAATGGTATTTGTTTTAGTACTTTTTTTTTTTATGTGTGTGTGCGTTTTGTATTTGCAGTACTGGTGTTCAAACCCAAGCCTTTGCACATGCTAGGCAATTTCTATCATGAGTTACATCCCTAACCTTATCACCTAATTTTATAAAAGTTATTCAAACAAATATTATTTTATGCAGTATTAAAAAGAAAAATGTTAATGATAAGTGAATATCTAGTACAAGTTAAAATATATTTTCTCATATCAAGCAAATTTAAAAGTTTTGTCAACTAAAAGTAATTCTATGAAATGAATGTATTTTTTTTTCCTTTTGCTGGAGAAGTAACTGTTTTTGAATGAATTTTAAAGTTTGCTTACATTACCAGAAACTAGGAAGGGTAGGAAGAAAACAGGACATAGAGATAATGGCTAATGGGTATAGTGCATAGGAAGGATTGTAGTGGCACCCCCTCCTCCACAGAAAATCATAACTAAACTTCTCCTGAAATCTTCACCATAATTGATTTTAGGACTATCAGCAAAAGAGTCTCTACAAAAGAGTTCAATGTAGGTAAACTTCCTATTTTCCTATTGCTCTATCACTTGGTCATTGGCCTGGAAGGAATCACGACTCCAGGTGCTAGACTTGATTTTCACAAACATTCATCCAGTATAGTAGTCTGTAAAAGTGTGTTTGCAAATGCAAAATGTGATTTAAAAAAAAAAGACAGATCCTTTAACAAGGTCTCTGGCCTTGAGCTAGAGCTTCACAGAGATGTCTACATATCTAAGATAAGAGAAATTACCAATCGGGCTCCATGGTAACAGTTGGCAGGGGGAGAAAAGAAAGGGGAGAAGAAGCTTTCCCCTTCTCAGGTGTTGTCCTTCAAGGGTTAATTTGCCCAAAACAGTAAAAGAAAAAGCTGCTTTTATGTGAACTTCTGCAGACTGTGAACTTCTGAGCCCCTCCCCTTACATGCTGGGTATAAAGTTTTGAAACTATCTGAACTCGGGGTTCAGGGGATTAATTGATTACAGAGAAAGCTGTACCCTCTGAACCTGGCTGCTGCCAAATAAAACTGTTTCCTGCTATCTTTGGTGCCTTGCGTAGTCTGGCCCCCACAACAGGATAATTTCTGATGTCCTTTAGTACGAGATCATTGACAATAATTAATTGTACAATTCAAAGTAGCTTGCAGAGAGGATCTACAATGCTTTCAATAATAAATGTATGAGGTGAAAGATAAACTAATTACTCTGATCTGATCATTATACATTATTTACATGTACTGAAAACTGCAATGTACCTTAAATATGTATAATAATTATGTTATTTTTAAAAACTTTAATTTTTTATTTTGAAAATTGCTTACCTTGCTATTATTTTTGTGTATTTATATATGCTAATTTGTATATGTAATTAGATACTTTAAAATTATTTAAGTAAAATATACTAAAAATTACTCAGGTATACTTAAAATATATTTAGAATTTTCTAATTTTTAAATTAACTATTAACTTATCTTGTTAGTCATTCTTAACCCTGCAGAATAAGCCTCTGATTACTCTTTTAATGTTTAAAGTTCAGGTGTACATACACTATATATAAAAACATGCATTATGCTTGGGATTATTAAAATTTCATGGAAGGACAATTAAAAAAATATGTCTAAGAAGCAAGTCTGAAAAAATGGCCTTAAATTATACAGAAAGTATAAAAGCCAGAACTCAATTCTGTATTATAGCTGAAAATTCAATTAAAAAAAAAAAAAAGAAGAAGAAGAAGAAGAAGGATCATCCCAGCTGGCTCTTGGCAATCAGAAATCTGATGGAAAAGTCATTCTATCACAAGAGCATGTTGATTTTTCCACCTATGCCTGGGACCTCCAGTGCTCCCTTAATGGCCTATGATTCTCTGCTCAGCAGAAAAGCATTTTCTCTCCAGACATCTTGGAAAATGTTCTTCTCAAGACCAAACACATTGCAAATCACAACAGGCCTAGAATCTGACTTAAAATTCTGTATGTGCTTGCCTGGCCATCTGTGCCAAACAGGAGCTGATTAAAAAGGCAGTTTAAACAAAGTGAATCCATACTAAAATGGGGATAATCTACAAGTGGCCAATGCACTCTTCTAATTCCTATCTAGGCCTGGCAGATCGCCCCATGGACAGGCATGACAAAACATTTACCACAAAAACAGCTGAATCCCCCTAAATAAATAAAGAACACCTTTATCTCTTAGCTAAAGGCCAACAGTGCCCCCCTATTCTCCTATTTGTCTTCCCTACTTTCAGAAAGTTTTGGTGTATAATTAGAGATGTCCTGATATCTTTTCAAAGACAAACCAAGAAGTATTAGGCCCCATTTATTCATTCTCTCACCAGCTCACACAAAACCATGGAAATGCAATGGAGAACAATTATCTCTTTGAAAATTGTAACTAAAATTACTAAACAATGACATGTTACCTAATTAACACAACGAGGAAGACTCATAAAATTAGGAAATTGCAGTCTGTGGGTATTCTGAAAAGCTGAAAACTAACAACCAAGAGTGAAAAACAGCAGCTCCAGGCCAAAGGCTGGCACAGGGTGTTTGACCAGTCTGATTAAACATTGTAAAGTTGCCATTACATTTTATTTATAATCATCCTGACAAGTGGAGATATATATATATATATATATATATATATATATATATATATATATTGAGTTCTCCAAAACAGAGCCCCCAGGAAACTACATGGTGAAAGCATGTTTTGAATTAAGTATTTCTGTATTTCCTAGAAGAAGGAAATAGACTTTGAAGAAGATAATTAAGAGTCATCTATATATAGCCCGGGTTACATAGTAGGATTGATTTGGAAAACAATGCACTACAAAGTGGTTTCCACTCAGCAATTTTCTTCACAGGAATGCAATAGTGATGGAAATATTCATGCCTTAAGAGCATCCAAAGTATCCCTCAGTTTTGGTTTGTTTTATTCTTATAATAAATTTAAGAGAAACTTTAGTTACAGACAATCTTCTAGACTCAGGGGCTGTTGAAGGGTAGGATAAGATCTAGCTCAAATGGGATACAGTCATATAAATCTTTAACTGCAATAAAACTTCAAAAGTGCTACAGAAAGAAGTTGGCAAAAGTGTTTTCACAGCAAAAAGCAGCAAGTGCTAAACATCTGGGAAAATTTCAAGATGAGGTTTCATAGTTGAGGTTGCATTTGGCATTCAACTTGAAACAATTAAAGAAGTAAAATTTTTCCAGATGAAGGAGGCAAGAAAGAATATTTCTGGTACAAGTTTGCCAATATATAAAGCAATGAATGTGTGTAGAATGATTAGGAGAAAGGTCGATCTATTCAGAGGGATGGATGTGAATCTGTGGATATTAGATGAAACTGGAGAAGTAATTGGAAGTTTATTAGATCAGCACCGATGTGAACCAAACATAAGTTTACAAGACCTCACTTAAAATATGAATTAATCCAAAATACTATAGGAAAATAAAGGAGAACAAAGAGACAAAACTCTCACGAAGAAAATTTTTTTTAAAATGTAGATGCCTCACTCTCAAGGAGATGGAATTTAACTTCCAGCTCCTCAGTTTGGGACATGTACAGTGACTCCTTCCAAAGAGTGCAGTATGAGAAGGTAACAAGATGGTAACTTCAGAGTGTACCAAGTGATTAAGTGACACTTTCAGTGATAAGCTATGTTGATAGTATGCACCTTGATATAAGGTGACAAAAATGGTACTTTCATTCCTTGATTTTCCTCCCCTAAACAATAACCTCAGTTTAATCACAAAAACTCCAGACAAATCTGATTTGAAAAGTATTTTATAAAATATCTCATCAATATTTCTCAAAACTGTCAAAGATCTTCAAAAACAAGTCTAAGAAATTGGCACAGCCAAGAGATACCTAAGGAGAGATGACAAACAATTTGATATTCTGGATAGGAGCCTAGAAAAGAAAAATATATCAGATAAAAACTATGAAAATCTCAATAGACATGGACTTAAAAAATAATACATCAATATTTATTTATTAATTATAATTACTGCATGATACTGAGGCAAAATGTTACCATTTGAGGAAATGATGCAAAGTTTATGGGAATTTTTGTACTATATTTATAATTTTTTAAACCTAAACCTATCCTATTAAAAATATAGTGTATTTTAAAATGTGATTTGAATGGTTTTTCAGATATTACAATAACTTAGAGAAAAGATATTTATTCAATCAAAATGATTATACAAGTTACTTGCATAGCTGTAGCCTCAGATTAGGCAAATGTATGACTTAAATGATCTTCTATGGTTATATTTCTCTCATACTCATTTTAAAATGTACAAATACATCATTCAAAGTCTATATAAGTCTCTGTTAATGATGTGCAGCTTTAGTTATTTCTTATACTCTCTCTCTCTCTCTCTCTAAATGGTGTAATTTCGAAGAGGAAGCAGATTAAAAGAGAAAAAGCCAGCAGATGCCATTCTAGGGCCAGAGAGTTAAAAATCTGGAAATGTGAAAACCAGGATGTGACAGTGGGCCTATCAATTAACCAAGGCGAGGTGACTTTGTGATTCTAACCATGCCTGCACATGACACAGCATATCATAGATAAGTGAGCAGTTTCAGTCACTGAAGAATTGTGATTAATCTGTAAGAAATATCTAGGTAGTAAACATATCCTATGTTTGTAAGGATAGTTTTAAAATTAAATATTTTCACCCATTATCTTCATAATGATTAAAATCCTCCAAGATCATTATATTTCCACATCCAATGAATCTTTTAGACTAGCATTTTCACCTGGAAGTGGCATAAAATTATTTGATAGGTTGATGCTTTATTTAGAAATATAAAGGATGAAAATGTCAGCACTGTAGAATTATATCCAGAAACTTAACTTTTCACCTGTTTTCCTTTAAGAAAAAAATTACAGTGAAACAGCACATATTCAAAAATTTAGAAATACAAATACTCATGTTAACAAATAATCATAATTACCAACATAAAACCAACAGCCAAGAGGATCAATTGAGAACACCAAGAGATGATAGAACCCCTCTGGATGCCAGAGCAAGTGTAAGACTTCCATAATCTTCTGTGGTTACATTTGTCTCATATTCACTTCAAAAAGTCTTCCTCTCCTGAAAAAAATAATTACTATTTTGAACTTTATGTTGATCAACTCCTTGCCTTTTCTAGTAGTTACATTAACTAAGTTAGCCTCTTTGGGATTAAGAATCAGTATTTTTGCACTATTACTACTTTTTTTCTTTCCATATGCTCTTTCTTAAAAAATTATGCTTTGGGGATTCATACATATTGTTGTGTACCTCTCTAGTTTATTCTTTTCATTGCTATATTCTATTGGATGAAGATATCAGTCTCTAATAATTCCACTGTACAAGGACATATAGTTTGCTTATAACTTAGGGATATTACAAATAATTAATCTATGTTTATGCATGGTTTTTGTTCATAGGTTAATACATTTCTCTTGGGTATCTTGAACTAGAATTTCTAACTTACTGATATGTACTTATTCAATTTTAGTAGATAATCAAATTATTTCCAACAGAGTAATATCAGCACTATTTATCAGAATCTCCAGTGATTCACGTCTTTGCCAACATTTATAATTGTTCTTTTTCATTTTAACTGTCATCAGGGTGTACTGGCATTAGAAATAATTTTAAATTTCATAACCCTAATTATTATGGAATTTGAACACATTATTGTCTATTCAGATATTCTTTTTTTATAAATTGATCTTTCATTCTTTTACGCGTTATCAATCTTCTCATGGATTTGTAGAAATTCTGGATAAGAATACATACATCCATGAAATCAGAGCTTTCCACCAATGAAAAATTTCAGAAGTATTCACCACAAGCTTCAACTTCTTACTATTTAAGATTTCCTTCTCTTGTTCTTTCATCTGATTTGTCCTTTAATCCCTAGCTCATTTACTGCCATCTTTGTGATTACATTAAGTTTGTCACCTGGAAAATTTTTCCTGTTTTAATATATGCATTTTAATGCTATAAATTTGCCTTTCTGCACTACTATAGCTGCATCTCATAAATTTTGGTTTTCTATAATTTTTTCACATTTGTTCCATTGGTTATATAGAGGAATATTGTTTGTTCTTCATATATTATGAATTTTCCAAATTTCTTTATTAATCTTTTTTTATTTGTATATGACAGTGCAATGCATTACATTTCTTATTATACATAAAGATCACACTTTTTCATATTTCTGGTTGTAAACAAAGTATATTCACAGCAATTCATGTCTTCATACATGTACTTTAGATAAAAATGTCCATCACATTCCACCATCATTTCTAACCCCATACCACCTCCCTTCCCCCAACTCCTCTGCCCTATCCAGAGTTTGTCTATTCCTCCCATGCTTCTTCTCCCTACCCCACTATGAATCAGCCTCCTTATGTGAGAGAAAACATTCATCATTTAGTTTTGGGGGGATTGGCTAACTTCATTTAGCATTATCTTCTCCAATTCCATCCATTTACCTGCAAATACCATGATTTTATTCTGTTTTATTGCTGAATATTATTCCATTGTGTATACATGCCAAATTTTTTAATCCATTCAACTACTGAAGGGCATCTAGGTTGGTTCCACAGCTTAGCTATTGTGAATTGTACTGCTATAAACATTCATATGGCTGTGTCCCTGTAGTATGCTGTTTTTAAGGCATTTGAGTATAGACCAGAAGAGGGATAGCTGGTAGTTCCATTCCTAATTTTCCAAAAAATCTCCATACTGCTTTCCATATTGGCTGCACCAATTTGCAATCCCACCAGCAGTGTATGAGTGTACCTATTTCCACACATCATCGCCAACACTTATTGTTGTTTATCTTCATAATAGCTGCCTTTCTGACTGGGGTGAGATAAAATCTTAGAGTGGTTTTGATTTGCATTTCTCTAATAGCTAGCAATCATGCACAATGATCAAGTGGTATTCATCCCAGGGATGCAAGTTTGGTTCAAGATGCAGAAATCAATAAACGTAATTCATCACATCAGTAGACTTAAAGAATCATATGATCATCTCAATAGATGCAGGAAAAGCATTTGACAAAACACACCAACCCTTTATATTCAAAACACTAGAAAAATTAGGGATAACAGAAACATATCTCAGTGTCATAAAGGCTATCTATGCTAAGCCCCAGGCCAACATCATTCTAAATGGAGAAAAACTGAAGGCATTTCCTCTAAAAACTGGAACAAGACAGGGATGCCCACTTCCACCACTTCAATTTAACATAGTTCTTGAAACACTGACCAGAGCAATTAGACGAAAGAAATTAAAGGGATACACATAGGAAAAAAAGAACTCAAATTGGCACTATTTGATGATGATATGATTCTATACCTAGAAGACCCTAAAAGTTCCACCAGAAATCTTCTAGAACTAGTGAATGAATTCAACAAAGTAGCAGGATACAAAAATCAACAACCATAAATCCAAAGGCTTTTTTGTATATCAGTGACAAATCCTCAGAAAGGAAAATAAGGAAAACTACCGCATTTACAATAGCCTCAAACAAATACTTGGGAATCTACTTAACAAAAGAGTTGAAAGATCTATATAATGAAAATTACAGAACCCTAAAGAAAAAAGTCAAAGACGACCTTAGAATATGGAAAGGTCTACCTTACTTTTGAATATGCAGAATTAATACTATCAAAATAACCATACTACCAAAGGCACTATACAGAATTAATGCAATTCCAATCAAAATCCCAATGATATTACTTATAGAAATAGAAAAAGCAATCATGAAATTCATCTGGAAAAATAAGAGACCCAGAATAGCTAAAGCAATCCTTAGAAGGAAGAGTGAAGCAGGTGGCATCACCACACTAGACTTTAAACTATACTACAAAGCAATAGTAACAAAAAACAGTATGGTATTGGCACCAAAACAGACTGGTAGACCAAGGGTACAGAATAGAGGACATAGTGACTAACCCACAATATTACAATTACTTTATATTAGACAAAGGTGTCCAAAACATGCGTTTGAGAAAAGATAGCCTCTTCAACAAATGGTGCTGGGAAAACTGGAAATTCATATGAAAAAAATAAAATTAAACCCCTATCTCTCACCATGCATAAAACTCAACTCAAAATAGATCAAGGAGTTAGGAATACAACCAGAGACCCTGCATCTAATAGAAGAAAAAGTAGGCTCTAATCTCCATCATTAGGCCCCAATTTCCTTAATAAGACTCCTGTGGTACAAGAATTAAAAATGAAAAATCAATAAATGGGATGGACTCAAACTAAAAAGTTTCTTCTCAGCAAAAGAAACAATCTGTGAGGAGAATAGAGAGCCTACATCTTGAGAGCAAATCTTTACCCCTCACACATCAAATACAGTACTAATCTCTAGAGTATATAAAGAACTCAAAAAGCTAAACATCAAAACCACAAATAACCAAAACAATAAATGGGCCAAGGACCTGAACAGACACTTCTCAGAAGATGATATACAATCAATCAATAAATATATGAAAAAAATGTTCTAATTTTTATTTCTAATTTCTAATTCCATTGTTACTGGGGAATATACTTTCTATTGTTTCAATCTTTGATGATTTTTTATGGCCTAACACATAATTTATTCTAGAGAATATCCCAAGAATACTTAAGAAGAAATTTTTAATGTTGTTGGGTAGAATATCTTAAAGATATTTGATATGTTTAATTAAATTATACTGTCATAAAAGTCTATTAATTTCTTGTTGACCTTCTATTTTCTCTCCTGAATGTTGGGTTCTGTATTCTGCAACTATTGTTGTTAAATTGTCTACATTGTTCTTCGGTTCTGCTAGATTTTGCTTCATGGACCATACATGTTTGTGATCTATCTTATTGATGAATTGGCATTTTTATCACTTTAAAATACCTTTAACTATGAATGTATTAAATTTATTTCTCTTACATGTTACTTATGTAACTGGTTTTGATACAGACACTCCAGCTCTCTATATTTGGGTTTCCATTTCAACAGAGTATTCTTTTACTTTTAACCTACTCATGTCCTTGAATAAATGTGTCTCTTAAATATAGAAGATAGCTGGAGCATGACTGTCTACTCATTCTGTCAGTCTTTCATTTTTTGATGAAACTGTGTCATCTGTTTACATTTACAGATGTAAATTACTGATGAAGTTAGATTATAGTTCCCATTTTGTTATTTGTTTCCAATGTTTTATATATTTTGTGTTCCTAATTCCCTCCATTACTGTGTTCTTTTGTGTTAAATGTATTTTTTTAGAATACTATTTTAATCTCCTTGTTGTTTTTTTTCTATATTTTACAGTTTTTCTCTTAGTGATTGCTCTAGGTTTTAAAATTAACTTCTCAATTTATAACAGTTTAGTTCAAATTAATATCAACTTAATTTCAGTAGTTTACAAAAATTTACTTTTCTGTAGTTCTATTGTTTCCTTACTCTGTGTTGTTATCATACTCATTACATCTTTATATACTATATTTCCATTCACAATTATTCATAATTATTGCTTTATAAAGTTGTCCTCTAAATCAAGATAAAAGAACTACAAACAAAAATTAAATTAATACTTGCTCTTATATTTATCAACACATTTATGTTTTGTAGTGGTCTTTACTTCTTCATGTGAAATTAAATTATGGTGTAGTATTCTTTTATTTCAGCCTTAAGGACTCTTGAACATGTATTCAATGGCAGGTTTGTTGATGATAAATTCCCTCAGATTCAGTTAATGAAAAAATTTCTTATTCCTTTCTTCATGTTTGAAGGATAATTTTGCTATATATACAGTCTCTTTAAAGAGGATTTTGGGTTTTTTGGCCTTAGAGTACATAGTCCCACTTTAAACATCTGCCTTCATTGTTCATAATAAGAAGTTAGCCCTCATAATTGAGGATAGCTTGTATTTGAGGAGTTACTTGTCTCTTATTTCAAGTTTCTGTTTTTGCCTTTGATTATACATGATGTTTCTCAATGTAGCTATCTTGAAATTTACCCTAACAGGAATTCATTTTTCATCATATTTTGGAAGATGTTGAATTTTTTTACTTTTTTTCTTTTTTTAAAATTTGTTTTAATTAGTTACACATGAAAGTACAATGATCTTGACATGTCGTACATTTGAATCAGATGGGGTATAATTTCTCATTTTTCTGAGTGTACAGGTTGCAGAATTACATTGGTCATGCAGTCACATATATACCCACAGCAATAATAATGTCTATGAATTCTTTTACTTTTAACCTATTCATGTCCTTGAATAAATTACCTCAAACATTCTTTCCTCTTTTCTTAACACTAATTCTGAGACTCCTTTTATAGCTGTTGATTCTCTGAGCCTCTGTTCATTTTTTTTTCATTCTCTTTTCCACCTGTTCCTTCAACTGAATAATTTCAATTGACCTATCTTCAAGTTCATGGATTCTTTTCTTTTTTCCTGTGAAAATGTGCTGGTAAACCACTAGCAGATTTTTGATATAAAATTTCATAGTTTGTACTTAGACATTCTTTATAATTTTAATTCTTCACTGATATTTTCTATTTTGTGAGTGTTCTAATAATACTATTCTTCAAATATATTTACTTCTTCAAAGATATTTAAAATGACCAAATTAAGGTCTTTGGCTAGCAAATTCACATTTGAGCTTTATGAGTCACAATTTCCACAGAGTCTCAGGAAAATTGATTTCTTTGTTCCTCTAAAGGGACCACATTTTCTTATTTCTTTTCATAACTTTTTGTCAAAATGAAAATTTTAAATACTGTAATGTTTCAACTTTGTAAATCAATTTCTTCCTTTCCCCCAGGATTTTTGTTGATATTTTTCATGTGATTATTCCTGCTGCTATCTAATGACTTTTCTAAACTAAGTTTATAAAGTCAGTATTCTCTTGTTAGTTACCTTAATGGTCAAAAATTGATTAAGCATAAACTTTCTTAACTGTGTCTAATCAGTAAGTTCTCAGGTTTTGTCAAATAACTGTGTGTTTTTGTCAGGGGATACTGATATTAAGCCTGGCATTTTAAAACTCTGCCCTAGCCTTCACTTCCTGTTTGTGTTGAACCTCAACACAAGTCAAGCAGAGGTAAACATTTAGAGCTTCCTTGGGTCTTTCTGGAGTATTCATTTAGTCCTATACAAAGAGCACAGCACTATGCATATGAGGAATCATCTAGATTTCTAGTAACATGTCAAAGATTTTTAAATCTACTATATAGAAATCCAACAAACTTTTCCTTTAAACTTTTTTGGTCAGAATACTATGTGCCCCAACCATCATCATTGATGCAGGCAATTGCCACTAATTTGTTTTATCAAATATCCATGAGCAAAAGTTTGTAAGTGTGTACACCCTAGAAAAGCTTTGATTCTGATTGATATTTTTTTTAACCAGGGATTGAACCCAGGATCATTTAATCACTGAGCCACATCCCCATTTTTTTATATATTTTATTTAGAGACAGGGTCTCAATAAGTTGCTTAGGGACTCACTAAGTTGCTAAGGCTAGCTTTGAACTTATAATTCTCCTGCCTTGATCTCCTGAGCTACTCAGATGACAGATGTGCCTGGTTTGATTCTGATTTTTAAAATGAAGACATTCTTATTTTAAAAATGTGAGTGGGATTTTTAAGGGAAATGTCAGACAGATCAAATAATTATAGTTAGTTGAAAACCAGCCTTTATAGATTTGACCCCACATATATTCTCCAGTAGCTGTTAGACTGGTGATTTTAATATTATCATAAGGCTGTTGGTTTTCAAGGCTACCAAGAGATGGGAAGAGGTGGATAGGGATGTGGTAAGTTAAGATATCTCAAAACTTGCTGGCATTACTGAAATAAAACCCTTTTTTTCAATAATTGCTCACAAGGTTATTACAAGGCTTTTGTTCTAAAAATGTTGATTTTTTTTCTATTTTTCCAGTGTTCTCCTTGCCTTTTTATGAAAGAAACAATTTTCAAAGGTGCTTATGCCATCATTTCCCGTGAAGTAATTCAGTGATAGAGAAGTTAAATGATAGCACTCTGTAGGACAAAATTTAATTGTAAGAAGTTTTTAGATATATTTTTCATGAAATTCTGTGGAGAACATATAGAAAAATTATGAGCTGAGTAAAAGCACAATTAATCATATTCAAAGTAAAATAATATAATGAATTATTTGAATAAACGGTTTAGAACTGTGGGAGGTTTTTAGTGGTTAGGTTTTTGCTCTGATATAACTTAGCAACTTCTGAATAATTTGGATAAATACCGAGATGATTTTTAAATCAAATATTCAAAATAATTTTACCTGAGAAATTTTATTTTTAAAATATTTTAATAGGCTGAAACCCTGAACAAAATAGATATAACTCTTGTCGTATTTATTGTAACAATATAAAATTAACCAAATAGAAAATTATGTATTTCCTTTTGAAAAATTTAATTTCATTTGCATAGTAAGGGAAACAAATTTAATAGCAGTTTATAAAGGAGAGGGAAGAATTGAGAAAGAGAAAGAAGGAAGAAAAGAAAACTAATAGTTTTAGTTAATCACCAAAATGCTATGTCCTAATTATAGGGCAAGCTTATGGCTATAAGCCATACACAACTGCTCTCAGAAACATAACTAATTAAATCAAAAGCATTTAATGAGAACATGATATGTACAATATATTCAAAGACCATAGATACAAAGATTTATGGGAAAAAATTTATCCTCAATGAGATCATCACCTAAAGAGATAATCTACAACAAATTATAATAAAATGCAATCAGTGTTATGTCACAGATATAGTCCAAAGTGGTACAGGCAAAATCTAAATAAAGTCTAAATAATTCTGTTTGAAAGGAAAAATTTAATAAGTAAACATACTTTAACTGCCCCACAGGAATTTGAGAAGATACCAGAGACTAGAAATAATTTGGTATGTACTGAGCATTTACTAGGGGTTGGGTACCAGAGTTAAAACCAATAATAATATGTCTTGCCTTTGAATATATCAGTCTTGTGAGATTCTTTTCCCAATCCCCCTTGGAAGAAAGAACTCCCTAATCTCCTCCAAGTGAAAATTAACTGAAGAGTCTTAGTTAGTTATTAAGTGTAAAAGCTTCTCTGCAATGACTTCTCTCAATTTTACACTGGAAAAAGATAAAAGTTCCATTCACACTGTTCTATGGAAATATATTTCAGTGTTATTCAGTGAATTAGAGACAAACAGAAAAGATTAGAGTCATATGCAACTACTCATAAAACCCTAATATGAGGCCAGCACAGTCATCAGACTTTTAATTAAAGCTCTGAAAGTATTCCTACCTGTATAATGTGCTAGATTTCTCTGAACTTCTTATTACATAAGCATTTTTCATTAAATTGCTACAGCAATTCTGAGCACTGAACAAGATTTATAATATCACAGATTGGATGACAGATAATGGTAGAAGCTAAAGATAATAAATAATTATTGGTACCATCTGGACCCTTTGAAAAAAATATCCCTTTAAAGAGTGCATTTCAGAGTTCTACAAAAATAGAATTTGTGTAAAGAAAACAAAAATGTTAAATTTAAATTAGATGGGAGCAAAGATACTAATTAAGAATTCACAGGGGAAATATAGATCTAATTTAGAAGCAATTGACACAAAATTATTCATAAAACACGATGGTTTTTTAGATTAACATCTACAATGATGAGTTAAAATGCAATCTGTATTAATCTCTTCATGTCAAAAATAGTAAATGCCACCTCATATGAGTCATGGGGTCATTCTGACAGTTTTTTCATTTTTCAACTGAGAAATCTGGTTACTATTGATATTGATGCATGTTAAATTTAATGTAAAAATACAGTGTGCACAAAGCTATTTATTCTATTCAGGTCTTTCTACATCAATGGAAAGTAAGTTAATCAAATAAAAATTCTAGTGTATGGCTTTGTAAAGATATTAGATCTAATGATCAGTCTAAACCTATAACAGCTTTCTTTTTTTTTTTCTTGGTGTGTGTTTCCTAAGGAAGAAAAGACATCTCAGAATAACTATACATATTTCTATCAGGGTTTCTCATAAATGTAATTCACAGGATTCTCAGAAAAAGAGTTTTAAGGAGGGTAGTTTATTCAAAGTGCACATAAATATATGTCACGTGCCTACGAAACACAACACACATATTTGTACTTCACATATGCACTATTTTATTGAACTCATAATAGCTCCTATTTATGCTATTCCACAATATTGTGGAACAGGTGAAAAGCCAGGCAAGTAGTTAAATAGAGTCACCAAAATGACAGAATCTAGAGCAGCTTGGAATCTGTAGAGATAAACAAATGTAGAACAATCAGAATGATTTATACTGTGTGAATAAAGATAAGGTTTGGAAGACTGTTTCTTTTTAGAGGTGTTTGTCATCCTTCCAATAATATGATCTCAAAGTGGGAAAACCATAAATAGCTGATATTACCATGCACACAAATTTGTTATCTCTCTCTCTTTCTCTCTCTCTCTCTCTCTCTCTCTCTCTTCTCTGAGAGTTTCATTGCAGTGACTTAAATAGAAGGCACCAATGGCCTGAGGAACAAGAACTACTTTCAGTTTCTATAATGAGAAAATGATGCCTTTGCTAGCCATTCAGCCAACTGTTGCTACATGCTTAAAGCCAACAACTTGCCCGTGTAACATACCAAAATAATTTTTATAATTTTTATTTATTTTAATTAGTTATACACGATAGTAGAATGCATTTATGCACTTTGATATACATAGATGAGATGTAATTTCTCATTTTTCTGAGTGTACGTGTTGCAGAATCATATTGGTCATGCAGTCACATATATACATACAGTAACAATGACTGTTTCAGTCTACTATCTTTCCAGTCCCCACAACCCCTCCCCTCCACTCACATCACTTCCTTCTACCTAATATAAGGTAACACTATTCTTCCTAGTACCCACCCCCACACCTTACTGTGAATTAGTATCTTCATTTTAGAGAAAACATTTGGCCTTTGGTTTTGTGGGATTGGCTTATTTCACTTAGCATGATATTCTTCAACTCCAACCATTTACTGGCAAATGCCATAATTTCACTCTTCTTTAAAGGTGACTAATATTCCATTGAGTATATATACCATGTATTCTTTATCCACTCATCTATTAAGGGACACCTAGTTTGGTTCCATAGTTTAGCTATTGTGAATTGAGGTGCTATAAACATTGATGTGGCTGTGTCACTATAGTATGCTGATTTTTAAGTCCTTTGGGTATAAACCAAGGAGCGGGATAGCTAGGTCAAATGGTGATTCCATTCCCAATTTTCTAAGGAATCTTCATACTGCTTTCCATAGTGGTTGCACCAATTTGCAGTCCCACCAGCAATGTATGAGTGTATATTTATACATATTTAATGCAATTCCTATTAAAATCTCAATGACATTCTTCATAGAAATAGAAAAATCAAAGATGAAATTTATTTGGAAAATAAGAGACCCAGAATAGCTAAAGCAATCCTTAGCAAGAAAAGTGAAGCAAGCGGTATCACAATACCAGACCTTAAACTATACTACAGAGATATAGTAATTAAAATGGCATGGTATTGGCACCAAAATAAACTTGTATACCAATGGTACAGAATAGAGGGCACAGAGACAAGCCCACATAAATATGGTTATGTCATACTAGACAAAGGTGCCACACTGGAGAAAAGATAGCCTATTCCACAAATGGTGCTGGCAAAACTGGAAATCCATATGCAGCAAAATGAAATTAAACCTCTATTTCTAACACTGCACAAAAATCAACTCAAAGTGGATCAAAGACTTAGGCATTAGAACAGAGACCTTGCACCTAATAAAAGAGACAACAGGCCCAAATCTTTACCATGTCAGCCTAGGATCTGACTTCCTTAACAAGACTCTTAAAATGCAAGAAGTAAAATCAAGAATTAATATATGGGATGGGTTCAAATTAAAAAGCTTTTTCTCAGCAAAAGAAACAATTAATAAAGTGAGGAGAGAGCCTACATGTTCAGAGAAAATCCTCACCACATGTGCCTCTGATAAAGCATTTATCCCTAGGATATATAAAGAACTCAAATACTTAACACCAAAAAAATAAATAACCCAATAAATAAATGGGCTAAGGAACTGAATAGACACTTCACAGAAGAAGAAATACAAATGATCAGCAAATATGTGAAAAAGTGTTCAACATCTCTAGTAATTATAGAAATTAAATGGCAATCATCAAGACTACAGGCAACAATAAATGTTGTCGAGGATGTGGGGCAAAAGGTACACCAATATATTGTTTACTCAGTTCTTTTCAGACCATTGGACATGGACTGAAGTGATCTTTGTCACTAATGCATTCAGCTGACATCAGAAAGATCATGCCTTAGGCCAGAGCATCATTCCTTGGAGCTATTGTTGTCTAAGTGTGGTTGGTTCACAGCTCCTAACAGGTTACCAGACAATCACTTCCACAGAGTCAAAACTGTTTTCACAATGCCAACACATCATTGTTTTTTCTCCCATGCTAATATTTGTATTTATTGAGGAAAATAAAAGGCATATAAAACTTCTTACATCTTAATATCAATCACAACAACCACGTCTGCTAGAAGCATTGTATTCCTCATTTTCTTGTACTAATAATGTGAAGTTATTATTATTGCTATATACATATACTTTTTCAGTTCAACTTAAGAAAGACCTTTTTGAAACAGTGTAATTTAATTTTATTAAATTTTGATGGTGCATGCATATTATTTAGTCTGTATATGAATGAAGAACCACTGCTGCATAACGAAATATATGTCTCCAGGGGAAAAAAAGGAAAGAAAATAAGCATTCATATAACAATATGAGTTGCAAGTTGACCTAAGTGATTTTTTCATGGAAAACCATTTTTATGTGCAAGTGAATATGGCACATTCACAAAGAAAGACTGTATTCTATTACTCAGCCATAAAGAAGAATGAAATTATGGTATGTGCCAGTAAATGAAAGTAACTGGAGACTATCGTGCTAAGTGAAATAAGCCAATCCCTAAAACCAAAGGCCTAATGTTCTCTCTGATTATGTGGATGCTGACTCACAATAAACAGGGAAAGGGAGAAGGGGAGGTTCACTTGATTAGACAGGGCAGAGTTGGGGGAAAGGAGAGGGAAATGGAAAAAAGAGTAGAATAAATCAGATATAACTTTCCTATATTCATATATGAATACACAACCAGTGTAAACGTTATGGCTGATTCAAAAATTAGGTTAGGCTGGCCCCATTTTGTTCAGACATCTCACCCTGTGTGAAATTGGCTCCCCTTTCCTCAAGAGCCGACTCTCATAGAAGCTGACACCTCCACCCCCATCTACTTGCACCCTGACCACAGTGTCTTTAAACTATGCAGCTAATGCAAGTTTGCTTCCTGAGTAAGTACAAAAAGGCATAAATTCTGAGGAGAATGTAACTTGGTACTTTCCATTTTATGAAATGTGTCCTATGATTATGATTGCCTCTCCAGCCCTCCTTCTTTGTGTTTTCTTTTCTTTTATTTTTAACTGATCTCCACCTGCATTCTGGGTCAGAAGCTGCAGAAGTGTCTGTTTTCTGCTCCCTCCACCCTGGTCAGAATAAATCCTTTATCTTTTACTTCAAAAACACCCAGAGTTTTATTTAGGATTTTGCAATAATGCCTTAACATAACTCCACATTGTATACAACTACAAAATGAGAAGTTATATTGCATGCATATATGATATGTCAAAATACATCATATTGTCATGTATAACTAAAAAAAAAAACAAATTAAAAAGTACTGTACTTTGGCTATAAGATAATGCTAAGTGAAGTTAGCCAATCCTCCCCCCCCCAAAAAAAATGCCAAATGTTTTCTCTGATATAAGGTGAATGACTCATATTGGGGTAGGGAGGGGGAGCATGGGAGGATTAGATGAACTCTAGATAGGGCAGAGGGGTGGGAGGGAAAGGGAGGAGGCAAGGGGTTAGCAAGGATGGTGGAATATAATGGACATCATTATCCAAATTGCATTTATGAATACACAAATTGGTATGAACATACTTTATATACAACCAGAGATATCAAAAAATGTGCTCTATATATGTAATAAGAATTGTAATGTATTTTGATGTCATTTATTTTTAAAAAATTCAATTAAAAAAGAAGACTCAGTAAAATTTAAAGTGTTAAAAATATATGGAAAACATTCTCTGACCCTCACAGAATTAGAGTGGAAATAAATAATTAAAAAATATCTAGAAAGCTTCAAGAATTTAACTATTAAACAACACAATATTAAAGAGATGATTGGTTGCAGAAGTAATAAAGAAAATTAGAAAATTATATTTTCAATATTGAACAAACAACAGAATAAATGTGGTATATACTAGGAAAATGCTTAGAGGAAAATTTAGAATTTTAGATGTGAAGTTTTAAGCTTATTCAGAAAATGTGAAAGGCTGAAATTTATTTTTCCTCATTATAAAAGTAGACAAAAGAACAAATCAAATAAGGTAGGTAGAAGAAAGAAAATAAAGAACAGAAATTGATAAAATAGAAAATGACAAATTCAGAAAAGAAACAAAAAAATTGTTCCCTTAGAAAGATTAATGCAATTGATACACATCCCTGGCAAGACTGATTTAAAAAGACAGGGAATGGGGAATGGGGCACAGATACAAAATAAAAATTGAAATATTACTAAAAATAAAAAGAATATTAAAGAACTATTATGACTCATATTCTTCCAGAATGGAAACTAAAAAAAAAAGATAGAAAAATTAAATTACCAAAATTGATACCAGAAGAAATAAAAGTCTGAATAACTTAACATATATTAAGGGAATTATATTTATAAAGGAAAAGCTTCATACAAAGAAAGATACATCAAGTCTAAGAAATTTTGTTATTTATTTCTACCAGCCATTCAGAGGGAAAATAGCACTCATTGTACAAATTCCATTCCAAAAAATAAATTACAAAAGATTTCTTCAATATAATACTATGGAACAATGAGTAAATCTAAAAGTTTAATTGTAGAAATTCTCAAAAATATCAAAGGATAATATTGCACTGATATTGTTTGGATATTTCTGAGAGATTATACAAAAGGCATGAAAAAGTTATAAACCAGTTATGAACCAATTTAAAAACTCTTCTTATCAAAATATACCATTTAAAGTGTCAAAAATATAAACTCCAAACTAGGAGAAAATATCTGAATACATATGTCTGACAGAATATAAAAATCAATAATAAAAATATAACCCAATTTTTTAAATATGCAAAAAAATTTTAACAGACTCCTGACAAAAGAAGATATCCAAATTGCTATATAAGAACATAAAAATATCTGTGCTGGGCAAAGTGGCACACATCTGTAATCCCAGCAACTTGGGAGGCTGAGGCAGTAGGATCACAAATTCAAAGGGAGCATCAGTAACTTAGCCAAGCCTAAGCAACGTAGCAAGACCCTGTTTCAAAATAAAAAATAAAAAGTGCTAGGGATGTGGCTCAAGAGGTAAGCCCCTCTAGTTTAAAAAAAAAATGAAAAGTCTTGAAATAGTCATCAGAAAAATGCAAATTAAATCATAGTGTGATGCCACTTCACACCCATTATCATACCTAAAATAAAAAAGACTCATAACACTAAATGTGGTTAAGAACAGTAAGTGGAGACTCATTCATTGTTAATAAAACTGTAAAATAATACAATCACTTTGACAAACTGTGTAGCATTTTTTTTTGTAAAGCTGAATATGAATCCATTCTCTATATAGAGAATTTGTCATTAACCAAAAATTAAAAATCTCTCATATGTTCATCAGCAAGAATATGGAAAAAACAGATGGAATATTAAAAATATTTTAAATTTCTAAAAATACTGAGTAATTTCAAATCACTTATATTGATTAAAAACAAACACAAAGAATGGGTGCCATATAATTTCATTTATAGTTTAAGAGCAGGCAAAACTAATCTATGGTGACAGAAATCAGAAGAAGTCAGAATTTCTGGAGTGATTTAAAGGGGAAGTGCCATTAAAGGTGAGTGTAAGATGCTGGTCTTATTTCTCTCTTTTTCATTTCCCAGTCAACATGAGGTGAGAAACTTCACTCTAACACACTCTCCCCACCATGATATGTTGACTCACCACAGGCACAAAAGCATGGTGTATTCAACCATGGATTGGAACCTTCAAAATTGTGAGACAAAATAAACTTTTTTTCCTTTATAAATTGATTATCTCAAGTATTCTGTTACACTAACGGAAAGCTGACTAACATGGTGACGTTAATTCCATGAGATTCAGTACAATCATGAATTATAATTTGTTCTCAGTTTAAGTTCAATTTCTATGTTCAGAATTGCATAAATAATCATATCTATAATTCAATTCAAATATATGTAATATGCTGCAGAAATATATAAAATTTAAGAAGAGAATAATAGAGGGTTTTTTAAATTTAAACACAAATTGAATAGGATCTTATTATTTTGAAAGCTGACTTTATATCTAAGTGTGTCTTACTTGCCTTTTTTTCTATAGTGCTCTATTAACTGTATGCCTAGAATCTTAACAAGCATAAAATTTTGATGTAGAACAATTAAAGAAGGAAAAAGAGTGTTTTTGCTTTATTTTAAATTGGAAATTATTTCTAGGATGTCAGTAGTGCCCTTTCCAAATAAGTTTTTAATAAGAATTCTCCCTTAACACACTGGATAGTCTAATCATTAGGAAAGTTTGTCTTCAATTAAGCAGAGAAGAAACAACACCCAAATGTTCGCAGCCCCTCAGTTCTGTTATATAACCTTCTGATTTCCTTCTTTATTTCTAAAATAAGCACTTTCTCCTGTATAGATATTCAAGATTTTCCTACTAATTCCATATAGAAACATAGTTTTAAAAATATTATCAATGTATTTGAGATATGCAATGCAAAATATAAATCATATACAAAAAATACCATCAACATAATTTTAACTAAAATACAAAAGGAGAGTATATACATTCCTCAAGAGTATGTGTCTTATGATTCTCTACCCCATCACCCTGACACATTTCTTCTGAGCACTTATGGATTTTTTATTTATTTTCTAGTTCCCATAGTGGTACATTGTTCTATCTTCTAATTGTTTAAGCTGGCATACAGAAATGGAATTAACTTTAGGATATTGAACCTGTATATTGAATTTTTTTACAGAAAAATTCCTACATTTACTTATTAATTGTCATAGTTTACCTGTAATACAATAAATTGTGTATACATTTAATTATGAACATAATCATGGTGTCCGTGAATGCCATTGTATCTCTTCCTATCTCACTGTTATGAATTGACATTATAATTTGTGTTATTGCACTACCCTCCATTCCAGTCAAACATCGAATAAAGTGTTGAATGACATTTTTGCATCATTCCTATTCTCAGGAAAAATATGTCATGATTTTTTCCTTCACCAAAATATCCTTCATTGTATTAGTTATAGAGAAGTCTATGATATCATAAGCTTAATCAAGATAACTTTCTATAAGAATCAATTCCATTTCCATTTCAGAGGATTTGTGGCTGATATACAGGAATGCCTTTGATTTATGCGTGTTGATTTTATATCCTTCCACTTTGCTGAATTCATTTATTAGCTCTAATAGTTTCTTTGTAGACCCTTTTGGGTCTGCTAGGTATAGAATCATGTCATCTGCAAATAGTGATAATTTAAGTTCTTCTTTTCCTATTTTTATGCCTTTAATTTCTTTCATCTGTCTAATTGCTCTGGCCAGTGTTTCGAGAACTATGTTGAACAGAAGTGGAGAGAGAGGGCATCCCTGTCTTGTTCCAGATTTTAGAGGGAATGCCTTCAATTTTTCTCCATTCAACCTAACAAAAGAGGTGAAAGACTTATACAATGAAAACTACAGAACCCTAAAGAGAGAAATAGAAGAAGATCTTAGAAGATGGAAAAATATACCCTGTTCATGGATAGGCAGAACTAACATCATCAAAATGGCGATATTACCAAAAGTTCTCTATAGGTTTAATGCAATGCCAATCAAAATCCCAACGGCATTTCTTGTAGAAATAGAGAAAGCAATCATGAAATTCATATGGAAAAATAAAAGACCCAGAATAGCAAAAACAATGCTAAGCAAGAAGTGTGAATCAGGCGGTATAGCGATACCAGACTTCAAACTATACTACAGAGCAATAGTAACAAAAACAGCATGGTACTGGTACCAAAACAGGCGCTTGGACCAATGGTACAGAATAGAGGACACAGAAACCAATCCACAAAACTACAACTATCTTATATTTGATAAAGGGGCTAAAAGAATGCAATGGAGGAAGGATAGCATCTTCAACAAATGGTGCTGGGAAAANGAGGGGAGGGGAGGGGGGATAGTAGAGGATACGAAAGGCAGCAGAACACAACAGACACTAGTATGGCAATATGTAAATCAATGGATGTGTAACTGATGTGATTCTGCAATCTGTATATGGGGTAAATTGGGAGTTCATAACCCACTTGAATCAAAATGTGAAATATGATATATCAAGAAACATGTAATGTTTTGAACAACCAACAATAAAAAATTAAAAAAAAATAACAATGATAATTTAAAAAAAAGAATCAATTCCAATAAGAATCATGCCCCTGCCCAGCTTGAAGGGGCTGTGGAAGATTTGCCTAATTTATTCAAACATGAAATAAATTTCTGAAAAGTGTAAATCATCATCCTCTATATCTTTCATTATAATCCAATGTGCCTATAACGTCAATCCAATATCTATTCAGGTTTCTGGCTAAAAGTATCAAGAGAGATTGGCCTTGATTGTAAGCCCATCAGAGTATGGATAACCACTCATTTTTCTGCTAAAATGTAACTTAGCTCTTTTCCAGAGCTGTATATCAATAAATAAAGAGTTATCTGACATTTATAAAATGCCAAATACCACATACTGACAATAAAACATTTATATGTGAAAAAGTCTATACTTTACTAAGGAAATAATAGGGGTAATACATAATATGCCCTTCCACAATAATATCCTCTTGAGAAAATAGTGATCGTTTCCCTAACTTTTATGCCCTACCACAACGAATGTCCTATCAGCTTTTATCTTTCTCATTACTGGATATAAATGAATGGAACCAGGTGATCAATGTACTTTTGTTCACTTCAGTAACCAGAGTAATTCATAATGGCCCCAAAAGACAATTATAACGACTTAATATATTCTTTCTTTACAATTTTTATTCAAAGCTATCACATGGAAATTTGGCCTATAATAGTCCATGAAAAAAAATAATTACTCTCTTCAGGACTCTGTGTCAATTTACCATCCAAATATGGATTTTTATTAATGTTCATTATAATTTCACACAAGCATGAAGAACTAATATTTTGTGGGTATTTTCATGAAAGAGAAATTAAGAGACAGTATCCTATACAAAATGATCTAAGTGATACCTAAGTGAGAAAAAAATTTTTTTCCCTAAAGCTGTGCACTTATTCTCTAGGTTTTGTTCTAAATCCTCATCCTAAAAAGCATAGTGACTCAAATGCTAATCATAATGATGACATTAAATGTCAAAGGAAAGTTACTGAATTAAGGATATACACATAAAAGTCTGTTTACAGCTTGTGCAAGATTATTTCATCAGGTGTGTACCAACCACCCAGCTGAGGTCTTGCCTAAGAGGAAAAGCTTACTTCATTACTTAACTTTATTTACTGATACAGTTCCTTTGAAAATGTCTCTCTCAAAATAACTTCCCAGGATTGAATATGTCAATAGACAGAGTCAACTTTTGGACAAAATCAAAATTTAAAAAAACATTGCAGAGGAACAAACATGTTCACTAATAGGTTGGTTTTAAATACTATGCCTATTTTCTGAAAGAAAACGACTTCGTTAGTAAAATGCTTGCCAGCACAAGCCCAGTCAGCTAAGAGATGGAAGTAGACTAAAAGCTAATTTTTTTGAACTCCAGTTCAAAATTGATGCATTAAATCATTCAGCCTTTCTGAAAAGTGTAACTACTTGAAAACACAACAAAATTAGTTTACTGAAAAAAATAAAATAAATCTGATATGTATATAGTCACTGAGTCAACCCCACCCAGTCCACTCCTGGTTTTTAGCCCATATAAGTCAGTGCCAATTTCAGAGACTTTTATATTTGCAGTAATAGTAGAAGACAACACAACTTTTGACTGCCTAATATGTCCCTGGCACACTGTCACACTGTCAAAACCCAAAGCCCTGTTTCAGGCACTATCTGTATTGCTGCTAATGGAGGCATACTGTCTTAAATTGTACTCACTACTAAATGATCAAATGCCAGTATACTTGGTACTCAACAATGACATCACCACTACTCTTGGCCCCAACCCCATCACCCATGCTTTGACTTCTCTTATAGATCCGTGGAAAGCAAAATTTGGATTTCGAACTCCTCTCAGTCAACATCTAGACAAAACTTTACAATTTCACCAAAAGGCAACTTGCTATGATAATGCTATCCTTATTAGTTAAAAATAAGATCTGAAATGTAGATGTTATATGTATGAAAATAACTTTTTTATGTACATCAATACTTTGTTTTCACACATTTTTCATATGATATTTTAAAATTTTTTTCCAAGGATAAAAAAATGGAAAAGTCAAACTTATGCTTTTGTAAAAGCAAACAAAGCAGGTGGCTAGCCCAAGTTGACCATCAGGCTTCAATTAAAAAGTCCTGCTCCAGCAAATGACTGGCGGTAATCAAGTGATGAATCAGAAAACAATTGAAAAAGCTATCCACAGAAGTCCATATGACATGATGGTAGCTTGAACCAATGTTTTATGCTAGAAGGATCCTGAGACAAGTATATGAAAGATATTTCAGAGAAAACTTGGTGACATATTAACTTTAAACATACTACATTCTGTGTGTGTGTGTGTTTTTGTGTGTGTGTGTGTTTGTATGTGTGTGTGTGTGTTGGTGAAGATGGTTGTTCATATTTAGAAAGAAGAAAAAGCTCTTAGGGATTGAAATTTTTGATTTAAGGTTTTTTAAGTCCTTTTTTCAGATTGTCCATAGTATCTCTGAACTTGAAACTAGGATCATATTTCTTTTTCTTTTTATTTTTCTTTGTCATATGTTAAAGTTGACTTTATTAGATCCATAGAGGTTTCCAGAAAGTTAGCATACTTATAAGAGAAAAAATACAGTAAATACATAGAAATGATTTAAAGTGTTTGAGTTTTATAATATAAATTCATAAGGGAGATCAAACACTAATTTAAAGCCCCCATGAGCCCACCTTTTTCCACAGAAGAAATTATTAAGAACTAATTTGGTTTTTAAAATTCAATCTTTGATAACATGTTAAAGTTATAAACTTAAAAATCTAGGTCTTTCTTAAGTTTGGGCGTTCAATTTAGAGACACTATTACTCTAAATGAATATACCAAATGCTATAGCTCTCTTTCTTAATATAAACTATCAATGATTAGGATTATGTATAGGGAAAGTAGGTGGATTGAGGAAGGTCTCAGAGGATAAATATTATCTGACCTGGTCCTAAAGGTTTCAAGGTACTTGCCTGCCGGAGAAGGACAAGAAAGCTCCTTACAATTAGAAACATAAAATCTAAAAAATATGTGGAATTATAAACTAGGCCTTACTAGGGAATTTTCAAATATTCATACAAGGGGAAAAACTATAAAGGAATGAGATACGAAAGATAATATTGAATTTGATTATAGAGTGTTTTTTAAAAACAGCTATGCCTAAGAGTTTGTATAGTTCTGTTAGTTTAAGTCAAGTTTAAAATATAAAAATATACTAAATATGAATAAGGAGAGAAAGCCTCTTTCTCCACATATCTGATTTGTTGAGCAAAAATTCATAAAGCTCATAGCCTGCCTGAAGGCAATAATAAAATAGAACAAAAATACCACTCAGACCTCATTATAGACACCGTAGCAGTTAGAACCTTATTTCATGGAACTAAAATGTGGCTTTAAAGCCTCACCAGGACAATTTAGAATGCTGCTCTTTTTAATTCCATTTAATGCTTTTCTAATTATTTTAAAAATTGAACTAGCTGATCGATTCATGAAACCAATTGTCATAATTTGTAATATCAACACATTGGTTCTGCATAAAACAGAGGCTCATAAATAAATCTACTCTGATTAAAATACATTATGTTCCCTAAAACAAGGGAGAACTCTGATTTCTTGTTTTTCTAAATTTTACTAGATATCTTACTTGTTCCAGACATTTCAACTGCATCCTGAATACACATGTTCAAAATGTATCATATTCCTCCATGAATGCATTTTTCTTCTTTCCCCCCATTTATTTATTCTAAGTAGCAACAAGTCATGCAAGAGAGAGCATGAGCAGTTATGGGAAGCTTTTCCTCATATATATCACTAAATTCTACAGATTTTATTGCTAACTATGTTTCAAAGTTTTCTTTTATGCCATCCCCATTACCTCTGCTCTGCTTCAGATCCTCACCCAATGAAGAAATGCAGTCACCTCTTAACTCTTTATTTCTCCCTTTATTTCTGTTCTGCTCCAATAATTTCTACAGAAATAATCATTTAAAACACACATCATAACATGCCATTTCTTTGCTTAAAACCCTTCAATAATTTGGGTTCACTTAAAGAACAAAATTACAAGAAGACAGGACTAAAAGTGATGGCTTAAAAAAAATAATCCTTGTACTCAAGAATTTTTTTTACAAACAGATATGAAAATGTCTATAATAATGTAAAATAAGGTAAAATGAAACTGTAATTTTAAGAGAATTTTAGGAGGCAAGTGAGGTGGCTCTTTCAGGTCACAGTCTAAGGGACTTATTCTCTTAGGAGGTGACATTTATGGTGAAATTTGATTTATAGCAAGCAATCATCCACATGCAGTACGGAACATGGGGATTCCAGGGAGGGGCAACAGTGTTCCTATGGCAGCAATGAATTTGGCATAAGTAGTCAAGAGATTGAGGACAAATATGCACAGAGTAGGAGCACAGGAAGCTACAGAGTAAATATTATAACTCAATGTGGGATAAGTAGACAAAAGTCATGTCGGGTAAAGACTTTCACAGCAAAATAAGACCTTGGCACTCATCCCCACACAATGTAAAGCTAAATAGTAACATGGTATGGTTTATATTTTTAAGAAAATGTTCTGGCTATTGAGAAAGGAATAGATTCATAAAAAGGCAAACGGAGAAACTGTATTCATGTAGCAAGGAATGATGCTGCCATAGGTAGAGAGGGAGACATGCAAATGAAAAAGTAACTATGCATATGGAGGCACACTCTATAGTGAGAGATTGGATCTGGAGCATTAAAAAAGGAAGGAACTAAGAATAGATCCTGAGTTTATGTATTTATTATTGATTTCATTTATTATGTAAATAGATGATTGTGCCATTTACTAATAATGAAAGAGATTTTGTACTAAAAGGAGAAATAAGAGTTTTATTTGAAATGTATCTATTATTGTCTCAATATTGACCAGGAAGATCTCACTTGAGATTTCTGTCATCCTTATAATAATCTCTGTTTAGAATACTTGGATATTCAGGATCTTCTGCTGATAAAGGTTTTCCCAGAGATTCTGTTCAAAATCACAGAGTTTCCTTCAAAGAACAGCAACTAAACATCAAAGACAGAGTTACCTTTGAACTTACAGATACCTCTGGCATGGAGAAAGAATTCTAACAAAAAGCACAGAGCATATGAATTATTTTCAAAATAATTAAACTTCAAGAATATACATAAAGGTCAATATTGACCATTAAGCTCAGTAATTCTAGCAATGAGTAAAAGTAGAATGATCTAGGAAAGCAACATTTTCATAAAAAAATAAGTTCAGAGAAAAAAATATATATATATACACAAATAAAATATTGGCCCTTTCAATAAATTTTCAGAAAATAAAGTCAGCATTGTGCCTTTTGAACTTTTTATGTGTTATCCCATTCAAAGTTAACATACAACTTTAATTAAGTTAATAATGCCCTCCTACCCCTAAAACACACACACACACACACACACACACACACACTCCTTAACATTTAGTTGTCTTTTTCCTGGATAACTAAATGTCACTTAAGAACTGAATTTGATCTTCTCATACAGAAAGATTTTTAAAAATAGTGTATGTTGTAGTCATAAAAATAAAAGCATTACCAATTTCATTGTCTTACAGAGGAGAGGGACTGATTGGGAACGAAGAATCACAGATGATGTGAATACGCAGAGCAACTTGGAGGGACTAAAGGAAAGATAAGCATAGCCCCGTCAAATCAAATATTTACAGGGTAGAAATTTTTAACAATTTTATTTTTGGAAAGGAAGTGTTTGTACTCCTAAGGGAAGAAAACTGTGAATCTAGAATTAAAATTAATAAATTTCTAAGTTCCACCTTGGTAATATCTTCAAAAGACATTCTCTCCAAATTCTGAGTACCAAGATCATGATATGCTATTTTTTTATGTTCTTTACTTTGGAGTAGTGCTTTCTGTTGTATTGAAACTTACATCACTGATACACAGCTTCAAGATTCCATGGTAAATGCCCCCTCTTTTATGTGTTTTTGTCTTTCAATGGGTCATAATTTTTTAGTAAAATAGAGACTTGTTTTCATGAGCATAAATTCAGTATCAAATAAATATATACATATTCCAAAACTGTGCCCCACAAAGCTATAAATTGGGTCTTGTTATGATATTGATGGTGTACAAGAGGCCCCACTGCCTACTACAGCAGTGATTCTCAACTTCTCTAGTGGAACAGTGGGGACAAGTAGTAACATTCTCCAACAGAGGAGCTTTTCTAAACAGCATGGCCATATAGGAAGGCACAATTCATTTGCATGTGTGCACATGTATGGACAGACACATACACACACACACAAAAAAAAAAAAAAATTAGAAACATCCCCTCGCTGTCAAACCTTTCAAGTCACTGACTAGCTGCTGAATGAAAATGTTCAGGGCAAGGAACTACAATGTATTTGTGTGTGTGTGTGTGTGTGTGTGTGTGTGTTGAGATCTTTTTCTCCATTTATTAGTACATTATAATTATACATAGCACTGTATTTGCTGTTACATTTTCATACATGCTCATAATATATCAGTATAATTTGGTCAATTTCATTCTCTAGTACCTCCCCTTTCCCACTGCTCCTACATCACTGAATTTACTATATCTTAAGGTAACCCCTAATTTCACTTTTTTAAAGCAGTGCTAATAGTTACCATAAAAATTATGGTCTTACATGCCCATTTTCTCAGTTGGTATTATTTCTGAACTTTGGCCATGAAATCTTTCTTCTATATAGTCCATAGGAATTGCCAATTCCATCCAGTTTCTTGCAAAAACATATCAAAGGACATCAGATTATTTCTCAAAGAATATGGAAATAAATTTTGGAATCTGTATTAGTCAGATTTTGGCCAAAGAAGCAGCAAAATTATCTATCTGCATGTATACATGTATGTGTATATATGCATATGTGTGTGTGTGAATTTTTTTTTTAGAGAGATTCTACCTTAAGCAGTTGTTGGAGATAGTTACACATTGTCTATGAAGCTGTTCCATTTGTATTTAGTGGTAGAGCCAAAAATTTGCAAAGTTGTCAGGAGGAAAAGATAGATATGAGGTAACAGGAGCAGGACCTAGACCTGCATGTCTTGCATGTCTTGGGATTCACAAAGATGGCCTGGAATTTCCTCATGACCTTCAAGTTTCCAGCATTATCAAGTTGATCCTTAGCAGAGGCTATAGTTCTTCATCAAGTTTCTAACTCTGGAGCTGGCTAACAGAAGAGCTGAAAGAGCATGTCTGGCAGAAGCCGAAGAGGCTGTGGTCCAGTTGCTGCCTATGCCAACAAGGTGAGCCAACAGATAAATGAGAATGTGGCTTGTGGCTAGTGCTTCACTTCCACCTGCCAAAATGTTGAGTGGTTCCTACTTAGGCAGGAACTATCAAGGGAAGAAGGTATTGGGGAAAAAACAGTTTCAGCTGAGCAAGGGTAACACAATACGAATCTATAATATTTGCCGCAGTCCGGCTGCAGCAAAATAACCGGGGAGTGACGAGGAACTTGTGTAGATTGATACAGCAGGAGTGGGAGCCCTTTATTGTAGGACAGGAGAGGTATTTATACATTACACACAGCTTATCTTAATTAGCATAAACTAGATACAGCAGTCAACCAATAAGGAATCTCCACACTTAATGGCTCCCTGGCATTACTTCACAAACCACTCCCTCTGGCAAAATGCCAGGCGCCATCCTGACTTGTTTATAGACCCTAACAAATATTATCTTTATTACATATTTTATTATTAAATAAAAACATACAGCCCTTATTCTGAAATTGTTATGCAACTACATCCATGTGAATTTTCCACAAAGGAAATAAATCATTTATGGATCCTGAATGATACATAATCATAAATGGCTCCTGGATAAAGCATAAGTATCCCAAATCATGGGGGGGGGGAAGAGGCAAGGTGGACCTGGAAGATACTGGACAGATCAAGGGCTTCATTCTGCTACCTCTCTTTTATAGTTAGGGAAACAGTGTGGAGTTAGATACCCACTCTTTCTTGGACAAAACCCAGAGTTAAAGCCATATCTTCTACCTACATAGTCTTTTTATGTGCATTTCATATATTTTCATAATTTATAAACTTTCTCATTTATAAACTACAAATCTGAAATATTATTATCACTCAGTATCAACACTGCTGTTTTTCTTTCCCTTTCACTTGGGGCAAAGCAGAGGTTGAATTTTAAGACTGCCTTTACAAAGTCTTTCCAAACCTGCTGCTATTATCTTTTAACTTCCCCCATAATCACTTCTTCCTCAAACCTTTGTGACTTTTCTTCTTCTGTGTGTTTAATTTCTATGGCTGTGGGAATTCATCAACTAAATTAACCCATGTGTTTCTGTTTAGAAATCCACATTTAGAATTAATTAGGGTCAACAAAAACGCCATGATTTATTGTTTTTCTACAGGGTGTCCACTTTCTGATTTGGACAGAATTTCAGCTTTGTGTTGCTTTAGGTACAAAATTACAATAGAAAGCCAAGCAAATGTTAATTAAATATGATCTGAAGCCGTTCTGTACCAGCTGCTTCAGCACTGACGGTGTTTCTGCTTCGTGAGCTGCATCACCCATGCATCCCCATCAATGTTGAATGCAGCCTTGACCAAGGTGTTACCTAAACTTGGCAATTGGTGGAGATACATAAATGTGTGAGCAAATAAGATAACGTGTAGGAGAGAGAATAAATCCTATTTACAAAACAAAAATATAGCCAGTATGCTCTTATTATAACAACATGAGAAACTTTTATTAATGTTTCCTGTTTTGTTTCTAAACCATTCTAGTTCTTGTCTACCAACATTTAAAAATTAGTTGATGTGCTGTGATTTCGAAGGTGAAATGAATAGATAAGGAGCTGCACAGCTGTTTACGGTTTTGGTTTATAGCTCTGGGACATACCATTCTGGAAACATTCTGTTCCAGTTCATTTTAACAGTAATTAGAAGTACCCCCATAACGAGGAGCTTGCTGTTGGAAACAACTTCATTAGTTTGGGTGATTTTATTGGTTTCCTTTAGGGTGAAGAACTAGCACTAATAGTTGTAATTTAATAGGAAAATTACTGAAGCAAAAAAGATTCCACTGAATCTTAAATGAGGCGTTAGACAGAAGTTTCCTTTCCAAATAATGAAATATAAGACAACTGCCTTAATCTAAAAAATTCTTATATGAATGCTCATAAACTAAATGTCATTTTGGTTAAATGTTTAAATATTGTTTAAATAAAACATCAAGTACCCATACAGAAAACACACAGGTAAAACTGACATACATTAAAAATGAATGTGCTCACATAAAATATTTTTCTTCACACTTTATTTATGTAAGGTGCAATAAACATATCCCTTGGAAAATTTGTCTTCTTTTAGATAAAGAGGATAATTCACTTTTCTAATCCTACTCTTCTCACATTCCCACTCTATTTTCACCTTCCCCCCATTTTCCCCTCACACATCATCTCCCTAAGTAGCAACATTTTCTTTGTCATGAAAAGGATTTATGGGGCAATCTTGTCACCTCTGGTACACACATGATTCTTTTTCTGCAAAACACTTTATAATCATTTAGGAATCTTTCCTCCCACTTCCAATGCAATGTGACTCAGCATTGCTTTCAGTATTTTACAGCAGACAAAATAGATTCAGAGGAATGTACCCAAAATTTCAAAGAAAACTAGCATCAGTAATCTGCGATGTAACCCAGTATCCTTTATCTTAGAGGCTATATTATGACACCTCTCCATCATTTGGAAACAATTGACTTTTAATACAAAAGAAGAAAGGTTGAATTTTTCAAAATATGAAAGTTCACAATGCCTGGATTCTAAAATAGAGAAGAAAATATAGGGGAAATTTTATATTTTGACTTCAAGCTGATCATCCAGATACAAAATGGTAGTGTCTTCCCTTTTGGCAAGGTATGCCTCAACATCTGTGAGTTATAAATCCACGGAGCAGGAACTATGATATTGTGATGATTTTTGCAGCCCAAGTATGTAACACAGTGCTTTTCTCAGAGTAGGGGAAGAGTTCTACAAAAACTAATTGAATAAATATTGGGCTAAATAAAACAAAGTAAATGTACTGGGTATGGTGGCACATTCCTACAATTCTAGCTCCTCAGGAAGCTGAGGCAGAAGGGTGGCAAGTTGCAGGCCAGCCTGGGCAACATAATAAGACCACAATCTCAGAGTAAATAAATAGTTTCACGCTGTGAATTAGCACTAGATTTGTTCCACATCTCTGTCATCTTCATTTACTCATGGTGAAAATCAGGAGTCCAAGAGGGTTGGAAGTCCAAACATGCAAGTCCTTGTAAGCCTCAGTGTAAGATGCATCTCTAGCATACCATTGACCAAAGCAAGTTACATGACCAAGGTAGAGAAGCAAATTCCTTCAATAAAGTGAATATTTCCTGATCAGTAATGCAATATACCACAATGAAGAAAGAATTCACTCTGGAGGAAATTTTTTTTTTAATTTTTACGTTTTTATCAGTGCATTATAGTAATATAACATTGAGTTTCATTTTGACAAAATCATACATATGAAGCCAGATTTAAAGATACATAGTCAGTGTAGTTAGGTAAATCGGATCTAATATCGAGTAAAATCCAAAATGGAGGCCATGTTGGGAATGAAGTCCGGGAAAAGCAGAACAACTCATGGAATGTTAATGTCTCCAAGGCCCAGAGCCCATCCCAAAGAAGTGTTAATGAAACAGCTCCCAGCAAACTTGAAGATGCTGACCCAAAAGTCTTTCCTGTCCAGATTACTCCTTTGGCCCACCTGTGTCCCACCCTTGACAGAACAAAGGACAGGAATGTGACAGGAATGCAGGAAAGCTAATAGAAGACCTTAGCTATAAAAAGGGGAGACAACCTCCCTTTCACGGATTCCATCTCTTGGGACCCCTTCTTCTTCCGGGAGAAGTCTTTTCTGCTGTCCTTTAATAAACTTCTACTTTCCACTCTGACCTTGCCTCGGCATGCTTCTCTGGTGTTATACTTCAACACTGGGGAAGCAAGGACTCGTCACTGGTAAACAGCGGTAACACATACATGGAATATAATTTGCTACATTTCAATCTCTAGTACTTCTTTTCCTCCCCTCTTCCCACCTCCTATTCTCCTTCTCTTCCTTCTATTTATTTATAGGTTTTTTTTAACTTATGCTTTATAGATATACATAAAGGTGAACTTCATTCTGCTACATTTATACATGTACATAGTATAATTCAGTCAATTTCATTCCACTGTTTCTCCTTTTTCCTGTCACTCTTCCCTCCCCCTTAATCCCCTTCCTCTAATCTACAGATTGCCCTTCTATTTTCATGGAATTCCCCATATTTTTTCCCTTTAATTTTGGTTTAACTTCTGTATATGTCAAAACCTTTCAACCCTTGACTTTCTGAGTTTGGCTTATTTCATTTGGCATGATGTTCTCTAGTTTCATCCATTTACCAGCATATGCTATAATTTCATTATTATTTGTGTCTGAGTGTTACCATTGTTTTACCGGTGACAAGTCCTTGCTTCCCCAATGTTGAAGTATAACACCAGAGAAGCACGCCGAGGCAAGTTTAGAGTGGAAAGTAGAGGCTTTATTAAAGGACAGCAGAAAAGACTTCTCCCCAGAGGAAGAAGGGGACCCAAGAGATGGAATCCGTGGAAGGGCAAATGTGTTCCCCTTTTTATAGCTAAGGTCTTCATCCAGCTTTCTTGTTATCTTTCAGTGATGGAATATAGGTGGGAAGGCCCAAAAGGTAAGGGGCAGGTGGGCCTGAGGAGTAATTTGGGCAAGAAGGACTTTTGGCTTAGCATCTCCATCTTTTCTGGGAGCTGTTTCATTAACATTTCTTCAGGATGGGCTCTGGGCCTTGGGGACATTAACATTCCAAGAGTTGTTCTGCTTTTCCCGGACTCCATTCTCAACATGGCCTTCATTTTTATTTTGCTCCATATTAGACCAGATTTACCTAACTACACTAACTACCTATCTTTAAATCTGGCTTCATTACTAAAATTCCATTGTGTATACATACCACATTTTCTTTATCCATTCATTTGTTAATGGGTACCTGAGCTGGTTCCATAACTTGGCTACTGTGAATTACACTGCTATAAAATTTGAAGTGGCTTTTATCACTATAATATGCTGATTTTAGTTCTTTAGGACACAAACCAAATAATTGGATAGCTGTGTCATTTGTAAGTTGTGATTCTAGTCTTTTGAGGAACTTCCAAAAATCTGTTTTCCAGAGAATTTGCACTGCTTTGTAGTCCCACCAACAAAGTATGACTATGCCTTTTACTCAATCCTCTTCATCATTTATTATTATTTGTATTCTTGATGATTAGCATTTTGATTGGTATGAGATGAAATCTCAATGTAGTTTTGATTTGCATTTCCAACATTACTAAGTATGTTGAACAATTTTCATATATTTGTTTGCCATTTGTATTTCTTCTTTTAAGAAGTATCTTTTCAATTCTTTTTTCCATTTATTAATTGGGTTATTTGGGGTTTTGGTGTCAAATTTGTTGAGTTCTTTATATATTATGGATCTTAATCTTCTGTCAGCAGCAGCTAACAAAGGTTTTCTCTTGTTCTAAAGGCTTTCTCTTCACATTTATAATTGTTTCCTTTGCTGTGCAGAAACTTTTTAATTTAATGCCATCCCATGTATGATTCTCAATTTTATTTCTTGCATTTTAGAGGTCTTGTTAAGTAAGTCAGTGCCAGTGCCAACATGTTGGAATGTTGAGCCTATGTTTTTTCTAGCAATTTCAAAGTTTCTGGTCTAATTCCTAGGTCTTTGATCCACTTTTTGTTCACTTTTGTGCAGAATGAGAGATAGGGATCTAGTTTCATTCTTCTACATATGGATTTCTATTTTTCTCAGCACCATTTGTTAAAAAGGCTATCTTTTCTCCAATGTATGTTTTTGGCACCTTTTCCCAGTATCAGATACCTATATTATGTGGATTTGTTTCTGTATCTTCTATTCCATTCCATTGGTCTTCACGTCTGTTTTGGTACCAGTACAATGCTGTTTTTGTTAAGATAGCTCTGTATTATATTTTGAGATTAGGTATTTTGATGCCTCCTGCATGGCTCTTCTTACTAAAAATATTCTGGGTATTTTATTCTTCCAAATGAATTTTAGGACTGCTTTCTCTAGTTCTGTGAAGAATGCTATTGTTATTTTGATAAGGAATGCATTGAATCTGCATAATACTAGGGTAATATGGCCATTTTAATAATATTAATTCTGCCTATCCAAGAACATAGGAGTCTTTTCTATGTTCTTAGGTTCTCCTTCAATTTCTTTCCTTGGTAGTCTACAGTTTTCACTGTAGAAGTCTTTTACCCCCTTAGTTAGACTTATTCCTAAATTTGTTTTTTGTTTGTTTGTTTGGTTGGTTGGTTGGTTGGGCTTTTTGTTTTTTGTTTGTTTGTTTGTTTTTGGAGGTTATTGAGAATGGGATAATTTTCCTGATTTTTTTTTTCCTCTGCAGATTCCTTATTGGCACATAGGAAAGCAATTGATTTGTATATGTTAATTTTTTTGTATATGTTAATTTTGTATCCTACTACTTTGCTAAATTGTTTTGTAAGCTCTAGTAGTCTTCTGATACAGGTTTTTTTTTTTATCTTCTAGATGTAGGATCATGTCATAAGCAAACTGAGATAAATGGACTTCTTTTTTGGTGGAAATATTCATGTTGCAAGCTCAACAGTGAGTACATTTGGAACTGAAGTTTAAAAAGAATTTTTGAAAATATCCAAAAGCAATTTTATTTAAAATAGGCCTATCTCCCTTCAGAAGCATCCAAGGGCATTTAGAGTAAAGGATATAATAAATATTAAGAGAAATAAAATTACATTAATCTAGTAAAGATGTAATGAGCACATCGGTACATGTCAAATACTACACCAGGAACTGAGGGGGGAAAAGATGAAAATCATAGGAGCGTCTCTCTGAAACTGAGAGTCTGATGAAGCAGCAAATTGTGTTTTCAGGGGCTGGGGTTGTGGCTCAGTGGTAGAGTGTTTGCCTAGCACCTGTGAGGCACTGGGTTCAATTCCCAGCATCACATATAAATAAATACATAGATAAAGGCCCATCAATGACTAACAAAATATGTTTTTAAAAAATGTGTTTTCAGGTCTGAAAGGGCAAATAGCACTTCTCAAAGTGTTGGATGAGAGCAAATAGCAGCATTGGCATTAGTTTTTCATGATTCTCATTTCACAATCAGGATATACCCATTACCTTTGCTATATAATACATGCAATAACATACATAGGTGCAAAACCACCAAGGGAAAGAAGGACTGCTTTTGTTACTGTGATTAAATACCCCCACATCAGTCCTTAAGCCATGGAGAAGATTTGAAGAGACTCAAGCTCCAGGAAATTGAGGCTATGTGAGACCCTTTTTCGTGCATTGTGTGAATTCACTGTGTATTAACTCAAAGGCTCCTTTCCTGGATGCTATAGAATAATTCTTTTCTCATTGTTTTCACTTTCTTCTACTCCCCCTACTTCCCCATTTTCCTACTCCTTCATCACCATCATGACTGACATTCTCAGAGTACCAGAATCTGTATAAAGTGTCTGACCTATATGAGCTCATTAAACTTCAAAACGATCAAGTGATAGTAAGTATTACCTCTATTTTATGAAAAAGTGGTGACTCAAAGTAACTTACCAGTAATTGGGAAAGTTTGACTTCAAATTCAGGCTGTCTGATGGAAAAAAAAAATTAGGTCTGAAGAACTATTACACTTTTTGCCAACATGTATCATAAAATAATTTCTTGAATTTGGGATACAGATAGAATATACAATCACCAGGATAAAACTCAAGCTTTGCCTAAATTCGTACAATATACTCTTAATTTAACATGTAATTCTAACAGAGGTTTTAAACAGTATTAAGTGAAAAATGAATCTCATAGAATGACAGTTGTCTTTCATTGATCAAATAATACATCACAATGATTTACACAGATGTCGTCATACGCTTTAATGCACAATAAAAGCTATATTGATATTATATTGAACAGCTCACTCTGAGAGCCAGCTCCATAGTATGAATTTCCCAATAACTTTAATTGATGAGGGATACTAGAAAAATAGGACAAGACTCTCACACAATACAAAAAATAAAATAAAGAAACCATAGCCAAACAATATGTAATAATGATTTTTCAAGGTAGGATTTTCTTATATGAATAGTAAAACTATGATGAAAAAAATCTCAGGAAAAATGATCTTTGAGTCTTACTCAAACGAAGAAAATAAATCTTTCTGTCTCTTTTGTAAATCCTTTAAGCCTTCCAAATATGCAACAAATTTAATAATTCATATAACATAAAAAGGAATTGGTTACATTAGTAAAATAGTAATAGTTTTACTTGAGCAGCAAAAATTTAACATCTTTATCCAAAAAAAAATGGAAAAAGTAGATCACCAAACATTTAAAATACATATTTTAAATTAAAAAAATTTAAAGTTATAAATATATTTCAAGAACAAAATGCAATCATAATTCTGCTATTACCAATTGCTGATTAGCCAAATTCTTCTCACTATAGGCATAGCTATTACTTGAAATTCTGATTTATGTTTTCACATTTTTCTTTCTAATCAACATATATTCTGAGTTTAACCCTCATGTGAACTCTTCCTGGTGCTTCTCCAAAATCTGATTGTTTCTTTCAATGCTACCAATCAGAAACTTTAATCTTTCTATATCTCTCAATACTCTTTTTTGTTTCATCCACAGATTTTTCACAGAGCCAATTTTTCTTGGCAGTCGATAAATTCCACTATCCTCTAGGAAAGTATCAAAAAATCTTTTTTTATTCCATTTTTCCTATTGTAGATGGGTTTTCTTCACCTATATAGCTTAAAACAAGTTTAAAGTGGTTTTTAAGGGAAAGTTTAAGATGATTTTCTGTATTCTTACCATCACTTCTTCCCACATAACAAGTTATAAACAGCAAACAAAAAATGATCCTAGAAATTCTTTCATTTTCAGTGTTATATGCTCCTAGTTATGACCTTCTTTGTTAATTAAAAGTCACTGGCAGATGAGTGACAGATACCCAACTCAAACTATTCTAATAAAAAATGTCTTTTGCTGTTTAACTGAGATATCCAAATGTGGCACTGGCCTCAGGCGAGCCTAGAACTAAAAGCTAAAAGATGCCTAAAGGAGTTCCCTCTCTTTCTCCATTTTCAAGCTTTACTTTCCTCTCTACAGTGGAAATTTTTCCTCTATCTATAAACTGATTTCATTTATGCAACTAATGAGGATGATCATTAGCAATTCTTAATCTTTATTACCCATACTGAAACCTCAACAAAAGGAAATACAGGGTTTCTTTTCATAATTGTCATTGGTCTGCTTGGGTTAGTGCCCACATTTTGGACTGCTCACTATTGTAAGACACAAGATATTATGACTGGTCAGTCTTGGATTCATGCCTGGTGGAGGACATACTATATTAACTGACAATTTCTTTATCCTTTTAGAATAGAACTGTTCCATTCTCCAGAAAAGAAATGCTGAACCTACAAAAACCAAGATTTCCTTACTACATTCCACCTTAAGTTGCCAAATATCTATGTCTAACTAACTCTCTCCACAAATACAGAGAATATTCCTGTATATTAAAAAAAGATTTCCCACAAAAATTAAAAAAAAAATACTAGCAACTAAAGGGTGACAACACAAATCCCCATTCAATACCACCTTCAACTGAAGTTCTGGAACTTCTGCTTTCTTTTTCACATCCTGAATCTGAAATCAGCTAAGAGGTAGACTCAAGAATTAGATATCAAAACTGAACATTAAGGTCGTTTTGAAAACTAATTAGAAATGTGACTTTTGCTCCTAGTCAGAATGACTTGCTATGACTTCTTCCCCAAATTTAGCATAATTATCCACAGACTCCAGAGATAATCAGGTAACAGCAGGCCCTCCCTTTTAGGAATGAAGCCTAAACTTCTCAGCCTAACATGCTACCAAAACAAACTAAAACTTGTTCTCCAAGATCAAGAAGATCCTAGAAAAAGGATAAGAGGATGAGAGATGCTTTCTCAATTTCTTCAACCAAGATCATGTTAATTTGTTGGCTTTTCTGCCCATGGAAGAGGAATAATTGAGGACAAAAAGAGAATCCTTACATTTTCACTATAAGGACAGTTTCTCCACGTGAGAATATGGAAGTGAGAAAATACTGCCCCATCCTGAACAGTGAAGAAAACATGTTTCTCTTCTAAGAGCATCAACCTATAACTAAATTACATCTGAAAAGCAAAAGGAAAGAAAAATTGTGAAAGAAGATGTGTCAATCAAACTGGAGGTAGGTCGCTTTAGGGTTGCAAGTAACCTGAAAACACTCAATGGGTTAAAATAGCTTTTGGTTTATTTCTTGCCTGCTCTGGGGTTTTCTGTCAATGGTCAACTGGGGAAGTTGGCTATGTTCCCTGTCATTGTCAGGGCTATGGAGTCATAGGAATTGCCTTAGGTATTGAGTTTTCATAGGTTTTTGTTTTACTATCTAGGATTCCTTCATATTAAAACTCTCTAAGCATGGCAGCCCATTAGTCTACTTAATTTCTGGAAATGATATTTGCTAATAATTAAAGTCATAAATCTTAGAGGATACTGACCTTAGCAAAAAGTCATGAGTGTCTTTTCACAGTCCTAGGCTTCAGGCTAATTTTTTCTCTTTTGCCTTTCCATAAATTCTCCTATGTTAAAGCATAAGCAATCTGCTCCTTTCCTCCAGACTGCATCCAGTGGGTGGTACTTTACCATAAGGGAGAATATAAACTCTGTCATGCAATTAGTACATCAAAGAAGGTATGAGAAGAAACCTACATACAATATTCTTTTATTTCTTCTGGGCTCCCTCCTTATCTCCTTCTATAGTTCCCATCTTCCTCTATTTGCATGCAGTAGCTTCAGAGTAAGAGAATTTAAATTTTGAAAATCCTTTTATGCTTGTGATAATCTGACGCTCAGTGTTATGAGGTCATTGGCCAAAGGTAGAAAGACTTCTCCTTAAAAAATTTAATGCTTCCTGGGGCTGGGGTTGTGGCTCACTGGTAGAGAGCTTGCCTAGCATGCATGAGGCACTGAGTTCTATCCTCAGCACCACCTAAAAATAAAATAAAGATATTGTGTCCACCTATAACTAGAAATTAAATATTTAAAAAATTAATGCTTTTTCCAATGATAAGTTATACAAAGCCTTCAAAAATTCATCAATACACATTAGCATTTTATGGTTTTTGTAACACATACTTCAGAGTCTGGTCTCTAAATCTAATTTACCAAGTATGAGTGTTATAGTTTCAATGTGAGGTGTCCTCCAAAAGCTCATGTATGAGACAATACAAGAGGGTTCAGAAGGGAAATGATTGGGTTGTTAGAGCCTTAAACCAATCAGTGAATTCATCATCTAATGGGATTAACTGAGTGGTAACTGAAGACAAGTAGGGTATGTCTGGAGGAGGTAGGGCATTGGGGACATGGTTTTAGGGTATATATTTGTATCCAGCGAGTGGAGTCTCTCTCGGCTTTCTGATCATCATGTGAGCTGTTTCCCTCTGTCATACTCCTTCACTATGAAGTCCTGCCTCACCTCCAGAGCCAAGGAATGGAGCTGACTGTCCATAGACTGAAACCTTTGAAACCATGAGCCCTTAAATAAACTTTTTCTCCTCTGCAATTGTTCTGGTTGGGTCTTTTTAGTCACAGTGGTAAAACAGCTGACTAAAACAATGAGAGATAACTGTTTAATCTGCTAGAATTTATTCTGCTACTTATAAAAATAGAATAAATAGAAACTTTTCATCAGGAATAGCAAGTTCCTGTCCTGCTATTACTGTCCGTACTCTAAGCTCAATTCAGTCAGTTCAATATTTCAGATTCTGTTACTTATAACATGTCAACCTATCAATTTAGAGTTTGTTTATAAGGAATAAAGACACAACCCCAAAGATCTAAATAGTGAAGGGGTTTCTGTTTCTCTGTTGTATACATAAAACTTCAGGATATATCTAGTTTTAGCCAAGACTATATCTAATTGTTCTAAATCATTGCCAGGTTATTGTGTGTGTCTTTCTGTATTCCTTTCACTCACTCTCTCTTTCCATTACTTTGCTTGGTGTTAGTTAGTTCATTCTCTAGGCAAAAGGGCTTCCTCCATAAAGCCTGGGAAAATGTCTACTAGTAACTCCAAGTTTACAGTGATCAGCTTAGCAAGCCCAACAGGAGTTTCTTAAAGCCAGCAAATGTGCTCATTACCCTACAGTGTTATGTAAGGTGCCTCCTGTGTCAGACTAATGCCCCCATCAAAGACATCTGAATGCCCAGAACTTATGAATGTATTACCTTACATGTAAAAGGTAAGATCTATGATATGGGAAAATTATCCTGAATTATTTGGGTAGGCTGAATATAAATCACTTAAAATCTTAAAATGGGGGAGGTGGTGCTGGCTTTGTAGCTCCATGGTAGAGCACTTACCTATCACACAGAAGGCACTGGGTCAAATTCCCACCTACACACACATACACACACACACACACACAAACAAACAAACAAACAAACGGAAGAGAAAGGTAGATAAGTAGGTCAGAGAGATGGCAAAGTGAGAAAATTTTGATGCCCCTATGCTGGTTCTGAATTTTAGGAGGCTATGTACAAGGATCAGAAAGAGGCCTTTAGAGATAAGGGCATCTCTCAAATGATAGCCAACAAGGGAACAAAGATCTCAAGCCTAAAACTGGATAAAAATGAGCTTGCCAAAATCTGAAGCCCAGATGAAACAAAGAAATATTTCCCCAGTTTGTTATGTTTATATTATCATTTAATCCATTACCATGTTTTGCTATTACTTCATAGTCTTTTTTTGAAATATGATTTTGTTTTTTCATCTCTACCAACAAATGACTGGTCTGCCTTGATTAGCAATGCTTTCAAAATGAAAATAGAAAGCATGATCAAAGCACAGAGGATTGTTACACATGGTCCAAGCTCTGTCCTAGTTCAATATACAAAACAATTATCATTTATAAATATTCCATCTATTTTAAAATATTATAACATTAATTACCAAAACAAAGCCTCAAAGTTAGAAAAATCAATCTTGCTTAGAGTCTTAGAGTTTAAATATTTATGAGGAAAACACAGACCCTCCAATACTAAAACACTTTTATAAATCAGCTTTATTGGTGGTAAAAAAATACACTCCTTCATCCAACAGTGTGTGAATTCTATTTTCTGTGCAGCACAATATCCACAACAAGGTTTACTACAGTGATACAAATATAGCAAGAACTCAATAGACAAAGAAGATAAAGATAATGATAGCAATAATGATAAAAATCAAAACAGACATGTCTGCCATATTGTTCAGTTAGCTACACCTGCATTTCAAATTCTAAGTAACATTAAGTCTTGCCTCACTGGAAAAATATACAGCCGTGGATTCCAACTGGAGGACTTCAAAAGAATTATCATCACTAGTGCAGAACTTTTTTTATGTTGTCATAAAGCTAAAAGAAGTCAATTAGGTCTAGTACTTCATTAATGGTTTCCACAAATCACATTTATAGCCAACCCCATATCTACTGTGATACTACAAAATGCCATTTAGAAAGACAAGTTTTGACACCCTTATATTATGGCATTGCAGAAACTGTGGGGGTAATTAATTTTTACTTGTACTGTGATGAATCCAAGCAAAACTCTAAAAGCCATTTGGCCAATTACTGACTCTTTAGGGCAATGAAGCCTTTGCAGAAAGTTTGAGTTTATATTACTGGTATGATCAAAGCTCTAATGAAATTGCAGCATGGCAGAAACTACTGGACTATTACGAGAAACTACAGAAATAAATGAGAGCCTAGCTCTGAATCTACCAAAAAAAATGGAAGGCTTCTGGTTTTCTTTGATTGTCTATTAATTTCTCATGACAGAGCCCCATGTGGCATTGTTCTGACAAACTTCACTGAAGCATGTTTTCTCTTCTGCAAATTAGTAAAGCAAAATTCTGTATGTGATCTTCTTAATGGGACTTTGTATCCCACTGTTCTTTATTATTATTTTAAGAGGAGTAGGTGTTTTCTCATTCTCAAGAGTAATGACTGGACTAGTTGGAGTTCTTTTATGGATATTGCAGTATATAACCCAATAGGTGTCAGGAAGAATTCATGCTGTGTTGTAGCAGCACAAGTACTCATCCACCACTAATACTTGTATTGTGATGTTGTAAAACTCACAGTGAAATCTAAATGGTACAGTAAACCAAGAATTTAGTGAGAGACTTAACTTTCTGCTCTTCCCAAGTAAAACCATTACCATCTTGGGTATCTTATAACTCTTTAACATAGGCATTTTAATAGGTCATTCACAGGCCCAGCTCAATCATTTCCTCTCTCATAATTTTCCATTGAACTGATATAAATTTGCCCTAAAACAGCCCCCATACAACACAAATTGGCCCAATGCAGCTTCTACCCATAGTGAACTGTATAATAGCTTGAATTTAATTAAATTATACTGTAACCTAAGAACATACATTTATAACTAAGCAACTTGTTTCAATTACATCAGTTTATGCTTCAGCCTGTCTCAGGGTGCCAACTGATCAGACCATGTTCACATAAAGCAAATGCCAACTGTAGTCAGATTGTTTCAGTATGCCATAACCTACAGGTTTTTTTCTAGCTAGAAATGTAACTTCTGCATCATGGGGATGGGCAGTTTGAACCATCTTTAATCTGGAATATTACCCAGGTCTAGGATCTTTTTATTCCTCAACTAAACTTTGTTAAATTGATTAAACTGAACTGGTCTCAATTTTTAGCATTTCTTTGGGAAATACTGATTGGAAATGCAAAACACAGTGAAAAGAGAATCTTGAGTCCATTAAGATGAATTTGATCATTGAAGCTCTACGTTTCTCAAAATAGATCCAAAATTTCCTACTTTCCATTATTTCTCCATATGCATCCCAGATGCAAGCCACCATTGTCAATTACTTGGATTATTTCAACAGAATCCTAACTAATCATATGCATCTTCCCTGCTTCTCACCTCGTCTTATAGTCCATTCTCAACATAGCAATCAGAGTGATGATATTAAAATTTAAATGAAATCTTTCCTCTCCTTTGCTCAAACCATATGATTGTTAACCATTTTGTTGAGATAAAAAGACTGCATCCTTTCAATGTCCTTAAATATACTATATAACCCCACCCTCCTTATTCCTCTATTCCTTCTCCCTCTCTATTAGTCAATCCACTCCAATCAAACAGTCCTTTTTGCTTGTTTTCAAAGCAGGCGTGCTTCTTCCTCATGGCTAATCATTTGTTTTTTCCTGTATACCCACAACTCCTTGCCTCACTTATTCTGGATTTTTACTCAAATGTCATCCTTCCAATAATGAAATTATTCCTATACAACTTCATTAAAAATTTCAACTACCTTATTTCATGTTTCCCCCTTGGCTCTGCTTTGATTTTCTCCATAGAACTTATCACCAATTGTTATACCATGTACTTTACTTATTTGTTTTGATTGTTTTCTATCTCCACAAATGTGTAAGTTCCACAAAGGAAAGGATTTCTGTCTGCTTTGTTTATTGATGTATTCACAGTGAATGAATATAATCAGCAATAGGAAACCTGCAATTATAGCTTTCTTCTACACTTCTTCATTATCTACATACAAAATAAAATCAGTCCAAAGGAAAACTAAGTATTGGATAATGTCTGCAATGTTCCCAGCAATCTAGATATACAGTGGTAAAAAGAATAAAGGTTATCTACTATGACCTATGACCTATTTTCATGGAAACAAATACAAGGGATACAGACTGTGGTATGAACATATATTGATTATTAATACTAATTTATTATTGGAAAAATACAAAAGAGTAAGAGCTATTTTACCCTGCTATATATATCCTAAAAAGTCAAGGTTTTCTCCTTCTTCAATGACTGATGGCATTTTGGTTGCATAGCTGAAAACAGAAGTTGCCAGTCAACCTATTGTATAAGAATAAAGTCTGCTCCTACAGAGAGGAAGGGAATAGAACCTGATTCTGAGAGTCGAGAATGGAAAGGAGATTTAACCCTGAAGGAAAGGATGGGCTTGGGAAACTTGCAGTTTCCACGAATCATTGAGATTTACATCTTTTTTATATTTAGTTGTCAACTGTAGGCATCAGATTATAGCCATAGCCAATAATTAAACACTACAGTTTGAGAATCAGTGAAGTTTTACACAGTCCAATCTTCCAGAAATTCAGAGGACCATTTTAAGGAAGACCTTTGATTCTACCCAGGGGTCAGTGCCTACATGATGGCAAAGGATCATCCTCAACAATAGCATTGAGCAACAGATGGGGCAAGATTCCAGTGAGCAACAAAAACCAGAATGTTGTCTCTCACTGAATTATAAATATTTCTCTAGCTACCCCAAATCCTCCATTGTTATGAAACCTGGATTGTGAGAAAATATTTCCTAACATAAAATTGAGATTTGATTTATTTCCCCATTTTAGCAAATGGGCCTCAGGGCAAATTTAAATTAATTTAGAAAAAATTAATATTTCCTTCCCTGCTCCCAAGCAACATAGAGAATTTTCTATTTGCTTATCATTGATATCTACTCAAGCTTACTAAAAATATTCTTTTTTTAAATTTTTTATTGTTGGTTGTTCAAAACATTACATAGTTCTTGATATATCATATTTCACACTTTGATTCAAGTGGGTTATGAACTCCCATTTTTACCCCGTATACAGATTTCAGAATCACATCAGTTACACATCCATTGATTTACATATTGCCATACTAGTGTCTGTTGTATTCTGCTGCCTTTCCTATTCTCTACTATCCCCCCTCCCCTCTTCTCTCTCTACCCCCTCTACTGTCATTCATTTCTCCCCCTTGTATTATTTTTCCCTTTCCCCTCATTTCCTCTTGTATGTACTTTTGTATAACCCTGAGGGTCTCCTTCCATATCCATGCAATTTCCCTTCTCTCTCCCTTTCCCTCCCACCTCTCATCCCTGTTTAATGTTAATCTTCTTCTCATGCTCTTCGTCCCTACTCTGTTCTTAGTTACTCTCCTTATATCAAAGAAGACATTTGGCATTTGCTTTTTAGGGATTGGCTAGCTTCACTTAGCATAATCTGCTCTAATGCCATCCATTTCCCTGCAAATTCTATGATTTTGTCATTTTTTAATGCAGAGTAATACTCCATTGTGTATAACTGCCACATTTTTTTTATCCATTCGTCTATTGAAGGGCATCTAGGTTGGTTCCACAGTCTTCCTATTGTGAA
>NW_026000242.1:25232584-25250587 GCF_001458135.2 Marmota marmota marmota
ATGACAAAGTGAGAGAGACTCGGGTGTTTGTGACTCACTTTCTTTACCAGGAGACCAACTGTTTCTGTCGCCGCTGGTATTGATGAAGTTCTCTCCTCCGCCGCTTTCTGATGATATCAGATCTCTGCCATGTTGGTATCCCATGAGAATGGCAGCATTTCGTTCCCTTTGCCGGGTGACCAAAGCAATGGGTGATTCCTGACCGGCCCTCACAAGCCCCGTCTCAGTCCTGTTGCCACTGCCTATGAAGGCTCGGTTGGTATTTACCTCCACAGTATTCAGCAGGACCCGGACCGAGAAGCAGCTTCCGCGGGTTCTTTATCCCTGGGCCAGAGCAGTTCCGGGAGCCGGAATTTGGCAGCTCCATGCTCGGTGTATGTTCTGATAAGAGCAGGCTCCAAGAAGCAGTTTCCGCAGGTTCTTTAGCACTGATCCTGAGTAATTTGTCTGCGAGCCGCAGGCGAATGGCAGCCTGAAATTACCTGTTCTATGGCTGAATGAGCTGCGATCAGTCGAAAACAGGGATGGTGACGTCACCTCTCCAAGATGGTGGCCGCTGGCTTCCTCTGTGGTCTGACCGGTGTGGAGAACCTAATTGGACCGCTTCCTTCCCCCATCTCAAAACCAGAATTCAGCACTGAGTATGGTGATTGCACAGCTGGCAGAAGCCCCTAGAAACTGCAGCGCTGTATCTATGCGTTGCTATCTCCTCGTTTCCCAGCGCGCGCCTCAGACTCTAGCTGCGGGGCGATTTGCTGAATAAGCAGCGTGACCCTCCGTGCCGACAAATCTCTCGCGTTTGAGCCCCCGTAGCTGATCCTCGTGCGATGGAAATCCTTCCTCTAGGTTTTGGAGCACCCCAATTTTGCTCGAAATTCCTAACAAGATAGCTTTTAGCCGTTCTAACTCGTCATTCTCCCGCACAGTGACGCGGTACACGGGGGTACTGCACTCCCTTCACCGCCATCTTCCGATGTTCAAAATATTCTTATATATATGGTTGTATTATGTATGCACTAATAAAAATGTCAATAAATTCAGTTTACTGGCTTTTAGACCATAGCCGACATGCTATTTTACAAAAAGTATAGAAAGATGAATAAAGTTAATGATCGCTTTTAATTAAGAATAAAAACAAGAAGAACAAACACAGGGAGCCATGTTGAGACTCAGTTTAAAGAGAGATTTTGTAAATGTTTACAAATATCTGTAGGTAGGTATAAATTGAAGGGCAGAAAGTTGAAAAGGTCAAAAAGAAGTAAACATCTTATAGAAGGTTATTTTTAAGGTCCTTAATTCAGGCTCTAAAATTCTGAGAAAGAACATGGTACTTGGTAGCAGATTTCATGGACATGGGATACTGTAATGTCCTAAGCTTGAATATTAACTCAAACACAGTCTAATGTTTTAAGACAATATGTTATAAAATACCTTAAGCCTCCAACAGAAATATTGAACTCCTAGGAGATAAAGGTGTGTTCTTGGCATGGAAAGGCAGTTATACACACACACACACACACACACGTACTTGAATCTTGGAGGAACCTTTCTTATGTGCTATAGTAGCAAATCTTAACCAATGTCAAGCAGCTGCTACCTTTAGAAAAGATCACATTGAGAGCTCAGTCCTTCAGAGTATTATAGCCTTCCAAGTGAATGACTGAATTACCTGAGCACTTTGGATTCATCTTTGACCATGTTGAAAACCAGAGAGCAGTACTAACCAACTTCTTGAATACCCATCCAAATGAAAATGAAAATACGTCCACATTAAACTGAAGCTAAAAATTGATTCAGAAATCTCTGGTCACAAAATTCTAAGAATTGTTTAGCAAAATGGAGAAGGGATGTATTTGAGGGAGCAGTGACCCTGATTCTGCCAGCTACAGCAGATGGCAGCTAAGCAGGGAAGTGAAAGGAAATGGCTACTCTCAATGTCCTTCTGTAAGCTCTCTTAAGAGTTCTCTACAGAAGCAAGGCAAATCTGGAACCCAGACAAGTCAGACTGTCCTTTAATCCCTTTCAATATAAAACACACACACCACAGAAGCTGAAGACAGGGAAGGGTGGGGAGACAGCAGGGGCCAGACTGGCACTGTTCCTGGAAATGCTGCCGGAGCTCTGCACTGAAAGTCCTGGATAAGGTGCACTGCCCCACGGGCTGGTGGGTAGAGTGAATGCTGAGGGTGTGTGTTTGACAACACACTACTACTGTCCATGTTTGAACCCTTTCAAGAACATGTTTGCAAGCTCTGTATGTTAATGATCTGATAGTGAAGAGGAGATATTAACAGGGCACATAAAAACTACCCCTTCTCAAATTGCTCCAAAGAAATAGTTGTCTTCTATTTCCAAAAATGCTTTGCCTGGGGGTAGGGTTGTAGCTCAGTGGTAAAGTGCTTGACTCACATGTATGAGGAACTGGGTTTGATCCTCAGCACCACATAAAAACAAATAAATAGTACATGTATGACTGCACATATGGTGCAACACTACATCTTATACAACCATAGAAATTTAAAGTTGTGCTGCAATTGTGTACAATGAGTCAAAATGCATTCTGCTGTCATATATACCTAATTAAAATAAAATTTTAAAAGAGAAAAAAGATGAAAAACAAAACAAAAACAAATAAATAAAATAAAGATTTTGTGTCCATCTACAACTAAAAATATTTTTTTAAAAAAAATGCATTGCCCATAACTAAGACTATATTGTCTCTCCCCAGCAGCACAATCAAAAAATGTCACCCATGCTTCATAGGGACTGTTCTTCATGGAGTGTTCTCTTCTTGCTAAATTTATCTTGTTTGTGGAAACACCTTATCATTTTGCAGTAATGTAGTTCTTATTAACATTCATATAGTATGAACTATGTCAAGATGGCACATTTAAGTTTACCATTTACATTCCTGATAACTATGCAGATGGTCACTTGTTTGATATTCCTGTCTTTCACTACTAGTTGATTCCACCTCAGGTGAACTGGATGTGAAGACAGTATTTGTGAAATGGAGGCACAACCATAATTATATTTGCCAAGTATTAATGCATTCAAGGAGAATTTTTCTCCTAGATGGACAATAGAGCAAGCCCCCTAAGACCAGAGGCTGCAGTACAGCATTTGATGAAAAAGACATTCAGCCTTTGAAAAGAAATTCAGATGGCTGTGTTAAGATCTGCACTGCCCAATTATTTGACCAACCCAAAACAGAAGAACTCCATGCAATTAGCTTTTCTCCATGGAATCGTTCTGTTTTTGAATCCAGAGAAGATATTGACTCAGAAAAAGCCTGAGGAAACTCACAATAATAGTGTTCATGCTGCTAGCCTATCATGGGTAAAGCCTGGGTCAGTCCAACTTTTTAGTAGAGAAGAAAAAGCAGTACCCCTTAAGAGATGCTGAATCTGGTATATCATGCTAGACTCTGATTTGGTTAAAGCTGAACTTTGGCAAAGGCCTGCTGAAGAGTAAAACAGCAAACAATGACTGACTAGTATCATTTTCCACATATATGTAAGCTCTAACAGCAAATTCAGGGACCCTCTCTTTAAGTGATACATTACTTCTATTAGAAACTAAAGATCATGAGGCTTATTTTTCTGAATATAATGCTAAAGCTAAGTTGCATTCATTTAAACTAACATAGCAAATAGTTCAACACTACTTAATAGTTTTAAAATCAGTGTTGTTAGGTAGGTGCATAGTTAAGATATGAAGTAGACAGGTATCTAGCACATTCAAATAGCAGAGACCTTTAAAGTGGGAGATCATGTGAATTTCAGCCTTCGTTCTACTGTCATACTGACTTACAAACTACTGTCACAGACATGCATATTAGTTGAAGTGAGAGCACTTATTTATACTTTTTTTTTTTCATTGCATACTTAATTTTTATGGCAAAACAAAAAGTGTTAAAATGGTTCCTAGTAAGGTCAAATTTTTAAGTGTTTTTAAAAGAACACTGAGACAAATTAAATTTAACAGTTTATTTGAGCAAGGAACAATTCACAAATCAAAGAGCTGTCAGAACCAGGTGTTTAGAGAGCTCTACCCAGTGGGGTGATCAGGGAACTTCTATAGATTGATGGTAGACATGTAGTAGAGAAATTACTCTGTTGGCTACAATGAGGAATCAGCCTTCTTTGGGCATGAAGTGATGGGGTATTTGCTTTATATAGGCATAGTCTAATCAGTTAGCTCACTGTGATTAGCTGTGTTTGACTGTTAGTGACTATTTGTTTTAAAATATATACTCCTAAGTTAGGTTTCAGGGTTTTTTAAAATATTTTAATTTTTAGTTATAGTTGGACACAATACCTTTATTTTACTTATTTATTTTTATGTTGTGCTAAGGATTGAACCCAGGGCCTCACACATGCTAGGAAAGTGCTCTAACACTGAGCAGCAAACCCCCAGGTTTCAGTTTCTTTACAAATTGGGCTCCCAATTTGTTATGTAAATATTCAAAGTATGGAGACAGCCTCAAGCTAATGCCTTACTAATTATTTAATTTAGTGATAATAATAATAAATAAATAATAATTTAATGACTAATGTCTGAATAGAAAAAAAATAAATTAATAAATAATTAACAAGAAAAAGAAAGCACACATACACAATGGTTTAGTCAGTTTTTTCACTGCTGTGACTAAAAGACCTGACACGAACAATTTTAGAAGAGGAGGAGTTTATTTGGGGGCTCATGGTTTTAGAGTTTTCAGTCCATAGACAGCAAATTCCATTCCTCAGAGCTTGAAGTAAGACTAAACATCATGGTGGAAAAGTGTAGTGGAGGGAAGCAGCTCAAGACATCACGCCAGGAAGCAGAGAGAGCAAGATCCAATCTGTAGTGACAAAATAAATATCCTAAATGCACACTCCCAATGACCCTCCTCCTCCAGGCCCAACCTACCTGCCTTCAGTTACCACCCAGTAAGTCTATCAGGGGATTAAATCACTGCTTGGATTAAGGATCTCGTAACCCAATCATTTCACCTTTAAGTCTTCTTACATTGTCTCACATATGACATGAGGGACACCTGACATCCAATCATAACACAAAAATACTCACAAACACATACCAATACACACATATTGATCAGAAGAGGGTACCTAAACACAAGGATAACCTTAAGAAAAAAAACAGTGACCAAGTGCAGAGGTAGAAAATTTCGGAGATAACCACTACATATTGAAGAAAGCTAAAGTATCTCTTTGGGGTTGTGTGCTTGCTATGGTTATCTGCAATATGGTATATCTGAGTATCCCATTTGAATTTCAATATATCTAAAATATGGGATATCTTATATCCCCCCCCCCAAAACTCCTGTGTTAGTGTGAGAATATTCTAGTGTGAAATGATTAGATTGTGAGAGCTATGACCTAATCAGTTTATCCTAGTATAAATGAACTGACTGGGTGGTAACTGCAGGTAGATCGGCATGGATGGAGGAAGTGGGCCCCTGGGAGTGTGCCCTGTAACGGTTATTCTACCCTGCTTCCCTTTTCCCCTTCTCCCTCTCTCTGCTTTCTGGCCACCATGAGGTGAGCTACTTTCCTCTGTCCTGTCCTTTGGCTATGATGGTCTGCCTCATTGTGGGCCTGGAGCAATGGACATGGCTTTCTATAGGCTGAGACCTCTGAAAACATGAACCTCAATAAACTTTCCTTCCTTTAAGTTGGTCTTGTTGGAGATTTTTCACAGTAACAAAAAGCTGACTAAAATATTGCCAATGAAGAGAACTCTAAACAAACACTGTCAAAGTAGATACATTTGGTGGATATTTATAAACCAGGGAAGGATAAGGGAAAAAATCTGAGCTGGTCCCTCATGAAATCAGACTTTCTGGCACAACCTCCCTTGTAAGTGTGAGCTTGGGAATAGTTACGACCCAGGACTTAGAAAGAGAGGCCAAAGACCCATCAAAATTTTTTAAATGCCAATTTGGGATAAAAGCTGGAAATGGCAATGATCTTTCCTTCCAGCAATTAAAGGATCACAGCAAGACATGCCATGTCAGACTCTGGGAAGATTAAAAAATGAGATCCCCAAATAAAAGTGGAAGCCAAGAATTTGAAAAAGGTTAATGAAAGTGAGATAAAGAGGTGGTAGCTGGAAATTTCATCTTAATTAATTTTTCTTATAGTTTTTAAGCTCAGGACATCTAGGATTATGGAGGAAATCTCTCCCAAGGCAATCAGTTTGACTTTAATTCTTGAAAGCAAGTTCACATACCCAAATTTTAGAATGCTCAGAGAGAATATAAAATATCTGAATCACAATTTAACTATGAGAATAACTGCTTAGAGAAAGAAGATGCCCAAGTACATAAAACACATTTATAAAAAGATATTGCAATACAGAAAACTTTGGTTGGGGAAGAAAATTTATTTAGACAATAATTCATGGGGTTTTTTCTCCCTGCTACAAAGAGTAAAAGAAAGAAAGGTATAGATGTTCCTCACCCCAAGAAGTATTCATGAGTTCAGAATCTAAGCTCCCTATCCTCAGAAATCTTATGTGATGGAACCCAAAATGAGAGGTTACCACCAATAGAAAAAAAAAATTCCCCCAGTTTCTGTCATCAAATCTTGTTTGAGAAAGGATAAATCGATGTGGCATATAATCTCATTCAAGGATTTACAGGTACAAAGGGCTCAAAAGTGAAAATAAAGGATGTGCTTCCCCAGGACTGTGAAGAAAATTAATACTAGACTTCCAGGAAGCAATGAAGGATCATGCTTCTCTGTCACAATAAGAGGCAAATGCAGGACACCAGTTAGTGCTTGCCCAGAATAGAAGACTTAAGAGCATCCAAGTATTCTATGGTAAGAAACTATAACCACTGGAGAAGACTCTTTTGAAGATCTTTAAATCCACTCTGAGGAAGAATGAGGATCATGCAATACAGTGGCATTATGGAACATTAAGAAGGACTTAGATGGTCACATGGGTACTGTTTTAATCAGCTTTGTATCACTGTGGCCAAAAGACCTGACAAGAATAATGTAGAGAAGGAAAAATTTATTTGAGGCTCATGGTTTTCAAGGTCTCAATCTATAGATGGCTTACTCCCTTGCTCTGGCCCCTAAACATCAAGGTGGAAGGGTGTGGCAGTTCAGGACATGGAACTAAGAAGCAGAGAAAGCACTCTGCTCACCAGGGACAAAATATAAAACCCAAAGTTATGCCCCCGTCACCTACCTCCTCCAGCCATACCCTACGTGCCTACGGTTACCACCAAGTTAATCCATATCAGCGATTAATCCACTGATTAGGTTATAAATCTCATAGTCTAAACATTTCCCCTCTGAATATCCTTGCACTGTCTCACACATGAGCTTTTGGGGAATGCCACATATCCATACCATAACAGGTACCATATTGAATGGTCATATATGTCCTATGGGTTACAATACCAGTATGACCTTTGCACACTGAAAACCTGAGACTTCCTTCACTCTCTCCAGATACCCATATTCTAACACATTTTCAGAAGCCTAGAGAGAAATACTTAAAACATGGGTGAGATGGAGTTTCCTGATATCTTGAAGAATGGAGAATAAAAAGCAGATTTTATTTGAATCTGGTTTTGAGGAATAAATTATACCCATTATAGCACTGATTGGTTCCCCATCTTTGAAACAATACTTATCTCCTATTTTTACAAATGAATCTACTGACAATTATAGTAAACTATTGGGAGATAATGTTCACTGATTTCATATATACTTCTTTGTTCAACACATGTTTTTGAGCAGCTCCTCTATACCAAACACAATGTTCTGGACCAGGTATTAATGTATAAGCCAGACATGGTTGTCATCTACCCTCATGACACTTTAATTATTAGTCATTAGTGGTCCATATGCCAAATTTCTGGTTCAAATTTCTCAGACATTTTTCATAAAAATGTTTACTTCCCTTTTATTCATTATTTGTTCAGGTTGAACATTTTGTACAGAGCATTTCAGTCCCTAAACTCCAATAAATGATTAAAAGCAAAAGCAGCTGGGTGCAGTGGCTCATGCCTATAATCCCAGTGGCTCAGGAGGCTGAGGCAGGAGGATCTCAAGTACAAAGCCAGCCTCTGCAAAAGCAAGGCACTAAACAATTTAGTGAGACCCTGTCTCTAAATAAAATACAAAATAGGGCTGGGGATATGGCTCAGTGATCAAGTGCCCCTGCGTTCAAACCCTAGTACTCACCTACCCAAAACAGCAAAAGCAATAGCAAATACTTCTCATCTCCTTCAATATTCAATAAACATTTACAAAGTACTTATTTTGTGACAGGCACTGTAGGTGCAGGATATATACAGTGACTAGTGTAAAACTCCTTTTCTTTATGGGGCTTACATTATAGTAAGACATTATAAAAAATGAAAAAGTAAATGAAAGAATACCAGATGAGGGTAACTCCCAGAGATAATAAAGCCAGGACTTGACATCTTCATATGGGAAAACCTTATGGTTTTTTTTAATATACAGCCTATATAAAGAAGACAATTTTTTGCCGCAGTCTGGCTGGGCACAAATAACCGAGCCGGGACAAAGCCTTGTAGATTCAAACAGCAACACTTTATTCCCCAACTCTCATCGGCACTACACACACCACACAGGAACTCTCCCTAATGCCAGCCACACCGCTCCTCCAGGAACACACCACACACCAACCGGAAATCCCACCACTGGAACTTCACCAACCAATGCAAACTCTTCAGGAATCCCCTCAAGAGCTCAACCGGAACTCAACGGGAACTCCGTGAGACTCAAAGTTATCATCTTAATGGCTCGCTGGCGTCACCTCTCAACCACTACTTCTGGCAAAAATGCCATGCATCATCCTGACTCAGCTGTGGCCCTCAACAATATTTTAGACAATGCAATAACAACCAATACAGGGATTTTTTGTTCCCATATATTCTATTCAGATATACTTCAAAACTACAATGAACATGATTCCTAGAAATAAACACATGTATTACCATTAAAAATGTTTTTTAGTAAATATTCCATTCTACTTTGGCAATTAAATATTGCTGTACAAGGGAAAGCATTTGTTTGTTTGTTTGTTTTTTATGGAAAACCTTTTTTTGAAGGTGACATTGAGCGATGATCTAAAAAAAAAAATGAGACCTACTGTATATTGAGAATGTGCTACCATATTGATAAATTCTACACACACTTTATCTTATTATTTTTGTCTCCCCTTACACATACTATTTTTAATTAAAAACATTTATTCAACAAACATTTAACAAACATTTTAAGCACAATATATATTATATCCAGCTCTAGGCACCAGAATATATTATCAAGGAAAAAAAATGATTTTTGTCTGTGTAGAGCTGACATTTTAAAAAGATAAGAATGTTAAGTACCTTGATCAAAGCTGCATAATAAGTATTATAGTCAGATTCAAACTCAAGCATTTCTCATTCTCCAACTACTCTTCCCTCCATAAAATTATATTTGTTTTATTCTTGATGATATGGAAGGAAAACATGAAAATTCGAGATGTGGCAAATCCTTGTGGACATCATTACAATATTTGTTTCCCTAAATGAAATGTTTAGGTAAGTAATTAAATGCTTGTTAAATAATAAATCAAAGTTGATGTTATGGAAAACATAAAGTATAAAAAGAACCACTAAGTGTTGCTAGGTTAAGGTGTATTTTCCATTTAAGCAAAAATGGCACTTAACTATTTTTCTTCATCCTATGTCTCTACTGGGAGACCCACTTAGAGGAGCATTTTGTGATCCATAAAGACTAATGTACCATAAAGAAATTTATAGGGAATAGATGTGTTTCAGTTAAGAGTTCACAACTGTCTTTATCCATTCCACGTCATTTGCTTTCTTTTCTTAATCAAGGTTTGTTTGGGTCATAGTCTTGACAGATGTGATATTCAACTATCTAAATATGTTTTTCTCACTAAACCACGAGAGAAATTAATGGCTCTAGGCCCTAGTATGTAAGGAAATACAGAAAAAATAAAATGAAAATTGAATCAAAATCTTCTGGTTGTAACAGTAAATGCAAATATCACACAATCAATTACTCATTCATGTGCCACAGATACTGTGGCCTCTGGAGCTGTCTCCTTTCCTGACTAGAAACTCAGGAGTTTGTGAGTTCAGCTCCTTAGCCCTGTGCTTTGGATATTTATCTATGGTAGTACAGTCAGGATTTGATTTTTACTCTGTTTGAGCACTCTTTGGTTTTTTTTTTTTTTTTTTTTTTTTTTTTTTTTTTTTGCCAGCTTTTGTTTAACCTTGAAACTACAGGACTTTAAATCCACTTTTCAATCTTTTTCCAAAACCTCTGTCAACTATAAGATCTTATCTATAGTGACAATTCAGTAAATAACTTCAAAATAGTTGAATTTGAATAAGGACAAGTTAGGACTCCAATGGCCTCTTAATGTCACCTGGGATCCACTAAATTTGATTACTATGGAATGCCCTTGAATCTCAGGGCTCTAAGACTACTTCTTACCAATTATCAGTTTATTTTGTTTGGTATGAGAAAGCTAAAAAATGAGAAAATACCTTTACAATATTTCAACTGAAGAATTTCTTTAAAATTGTCTATCTTACCACTAATCCATTCCTCAGTCCTTCCTTCACCCCGACAAAAACCTATAACCCTTTCTTCACCAATAACCCTCTATGTGTACCACCCAACTCCTTTCCTCTTAGTCATCCCTTCTTTGTGAATTCTCTTTTCCTTTTATTCTTTCCCTATTTAACCTCTATTCCATTTACTTGCTCCCTACCTCCATTAAAATGCCTTATTTCCTAATTTCTTATCCATACCTATATTACTGGTCCTTCCCCACCTGTGACTAAAGTTCAAAGACCTGAGTACCCACCTGAATGAGTTCTCTATAGGTTTGGGTCTCAGTCAGGTTTACATGATATTATTAAAGGCTTTCTGGAACCCTCTAAAGAATAGGGAATTTAGTAACCAATTCAGGCTGATTCTGAGGTTATATCTTCCTGGGCTGCTGAATTTATATCACCTTGTGAAAATGCTAGTGTATCTCACTTACATCACTTTATGGTTTTAAAAAAGTTATTCTGACCATCTTCAGAAGGTCCTTCAAAGAAATCAGAACACCCTCTGTGCTTATATGCAGACTAAATATGCAAACCAAACTTGTGAAGAACCTAATCTGCCATATGCCTGTTGTACGAAAAAAAAAAATAGTTTAAATATCACTGCCCAGCATAGCTCTCTGCTTAGTTCCACTACCCTAAGTTGCATTTTTGGAAAGAGATTTACCTTCCAACTGGAAAGCTAGCATTCTTTGCTCTCTTAAGGGCTTCACCTTTCAGGTCTCTGACTTTGCATATACTCACCTTTGTTTTTAGTGACTATTATTAACCATATGACTTTTCTTGCTCCTGTCAAAACTCCCAAATCCTAAGAAAACTTTAGGTACAAACTATACTGAGACACCTGACACCATTTGGACTGTTAACTCTACTGGCAAGGCAAACCTGGAGAGCAGAACCTCTTCAGGAAGGAATTTACTCTTCCATATCATTCATAAGATCACCACTGTGTCCTCTTAACCAGAAGCCCTCCAAGGTCTTCAACTATAATTCGGGTCTCTGACAAGGAACTCTGAATCCCTACATCCCATACTTGAAATACTCCTGTCCTTTGAGAAAGGAAGACATATGCAAATGAAACAAGCTAGTCTGAGACCTGAGAGCAATAAAGAAATAGTCGTCCCCAGTTCATTCAAGTTTCTAACCCAAACACTATTCTGACTTCTAGCCAGTCTACCACAAATTATTTATGGTCATCGACTTCTGTTCTGCCTTTTTCTTTTTTTTTTTTCCTTTAGTATACCTCTTCACCCTAATGCACAATATCTTTTTGCATTCTAATGGAAATAAACAGTATGTATTATGCCTAACAGGTTTATTGAGCCCCCTATTTATTTCCCTCAAACCTGAGATGTAAATTTGGGAAATTTAACTTTATCTGAATCGCTGACCTAATGTGTAGATGACCTTCTTTTCTGCCCACATGATTTGGGCAACTTGCTTGTATATATCTAAAATTTACTACAAGCTGTTGTCATAAGAGACACATGGTCTCCAAGAACAAATGTCATTATGTAGCCCTCAAATGCATTACCCAAGATAAAGTAACTCCTTTGAAGGGAATAATCTAGTCACTGAATGAATTAATGCCATTACCAATTTCCCTGTCTCTGAGACTAAAACATAACTGCAAGGGTCCATAGGATTAATTGGGTAGTGTCAGAACTGGATTCCTAACTTTTCCATTATTGCCTCCTCTTTTGATGGCCTGACTAAAGAATCAATCTTCAAATCCCTTACTTAAGATTCTCCTTCTTTTGAAATTCAAAACTATGAACCCTGTCATCTCCTATATTCATGAACTTTCTGATTTCTCATGGCCTTTTTCCATTTTTATGCACACAGGGAAAAGACCTGCTTTAGGCATCCTCATTCAAACATACAAGGGAAGCCAAGTCCTTCTGGATACTTTGCTTCACTTTAGACCTCTGTCTTGGGCATATCCTCTTTTCTCTAGTTGCTGCTGTTGTCAGATTGGTTGAGACCACTGCTGACTTAGTTCTGAGTTATTTACTCATCCTATATAGTAGCACAATATAGTTCAGACTTTAATACTTCCTGAGAATATCACCATTTTTCTATTCCCACACTCTCATTCTATAAAATCTGACTACATTCTCCTGATCACATTACTATTAAACTCCGCCTAATCCTCCATCATCTACTTTTCCTGCTAATATCTGAAAAATTACCTCATGACTGTATCAGTATCACACAGTCTATAATTTCTTTTCACCTGAACCTCACCACAAAAACTATTCTTTAGTACCCAGAAACCACTTTATTCATATTAATTCTTGCCTCAGGAATACAAATGGGGAATTTCAAGCAAGGCATACTATTACAAATTCTGAACAATCTATTGAGTCTAAACCCCTACCTGAAGTTAAATTAGTCAAGCAGCTGGAATCATAGATCTCACCAGAACTACATTCTGGCACAAGGAGAGAGATAACATTTACAGAGGTAGTAGATATGTTTTTGGAGCAGTACATGATCTTAGTACCCTAAGGAAACAAAAAGGGTTCATAATAGAGGCAAGTATACCCATCAAAAATGGAACTCCAATAGCTAGTTTATTGAAACCTTTACCAAGACCCAATGAGTTAGTAATGCTCAAAAATGAAGTTCATACCTGTAGCCAGACTGCTGATGCTAAAGAAAACCCCTTGATATATAAAGATGCTAAGATAGCTACTTTTGCAAGAAAACATTCCCTCAACCACCTTCACAACCCCCCTCATGCTACCTTCTTTAAAGACAGAAACTCTACTTTGAGAATGTATGGGACATCAATTATTAAGGTCTGAGGCTGAAAAAACTAACTGGAAACAGCTGGATGGTATACACTCAGATGGGTTTTGAAGACACTCAGATGGCTATTTCTCTCTCCTTGGTCTCTCACCTAAAACAGCCTCAGCAAAGCCCACAGAAAAGATCATCTTTAAAATCTCCACAAATATTGATGGGAACACTTCAGCTCAGATGTTGAGCAGGTAACCTCAATTTGCCCCATTTTTCAGAAAAACCATCCTGGCAAAAATATAAACCAAGCAAATGTAAGAGTCAGTTCTCTCTGGTCCCTTCTTCATGGGCAAATGGATTTTAATCAACTCTAAAAAATCTCATGAGTACAAATATGTTCTACTCTAGCCTGTATGTTTTCAGGATGGTTAAGAACTTTTTTTTTCTTTTTTTTCTTTTTTCTTTTTTTTTTTTTTTTGTAAACAGGCCATTGCCACCATTATAACTAGCTAAGTTGCTGATAGGAAAACTTTCCCTACTTTGGGAATTTGTTTGTTTCTTCACTGATAAGGTTTTTCAGGATATTCAAAGAGTAATTCCACTCCACTATTCCTATTACCCTCAAACCTCTAGAAAAACAGAATGGGTCAATGATTTCATTAAATTCATAGGAGCAAGGTGTCTGAGGCACCTGACCTGCCTTTATCCAAAGACTTGTCTTTATGTCTAATAATGCTTGGATCCCCTCATCTTTCTCCAATCATCAAGTTCAACTATCCTTTTATGAAATTATTGCCAGCAGGCCAAAGAGGATTACTTAGTCCTCTTGAATGTTAGGAGGCTCTAATCTGACAAAATTTTATTTCCTTAAATAATGATAAGATATTATTAAATATACTTATCAATAATAGGTCAAGTTGCCTCTCCCCAAAAATACCCCTACAGTCTTCACATCATCTTTAGGTCAGATACCTTGTCTTCTGTAAGACACCATTGAAACATCATCTTTAACCCAGGCATAAAAAGCATGGTGCTAGATTTCTAACCACCAACACTACTCCAAAACTACCAAAATTACAAGGGGTACACTCATAAAAATATAAGCTTCATTACAAATGCAAATTCATTTAAATAGAATTTTTTTTAATTAAGGTATTTCAAAATACCTAGAAGAAGATGATAACATGAGGTAAATTGTTTTCCCAAGAACTTGAATCCAAGCAAATGAAAACACAAAGTTGTCAGCTTCCACCAAGGCACTGAACCAAGATCCCTTAGGATTCTGTATTTAATCCTTCTGTATTCCTCTTTTGTATCTTTCTCATTATCATCCATTTATTCTTCTCAATTTAATATAATTTACCATGAAATTCTCTATAATTCAGTGGCTTTTAATATATTCATAAATAGTGCAACCACCACAACATTCTAATCCCAGAATATTTTATCACCTTATAAAAAACTCATAAGCTGTCACCCTCAGCTCTCTATTCCCCTTCCCAACCTCTGGTGACTACTAATATATTTTCTGTCTCTATAAATTTGCTTTTCCTAGAAATTGCAAATAAATTAAATTATATAGTATGCAAACTTTTGAACCTGGCTTCTTTCACTAGCATCATATTTTCAAGCTGCATTCATGTTGTAGCATGAATCAATATTTTATTCCTTTTTGTGGATGAGTAATATTTGTACTGATTTAACACATTTTATTTATCCATTTGTCAGTGTTGGACATTTTTGTCATTTCCATTTTTTGACATTATTAATAATGCTAGTATAAAAATTTGCTCAAAAGTTGTTATGTGAACATATGGTTTGCTTTCAGTTCTCTTGGATATACACCTAAGAATAGTAGGTCATATGTTAATTCTAGGTGTGACTTTTTGAGGATCTGCCAAAATGTTTTTAAGACAGATATACCATTTACCACAAAAACTCTACCAGGAATGTTTAATGGTTCCTATTTCTCCACATCTTTGTCAATAGTTGTTAACCATTTTTTTTTAATTAAACTTATCCTACTGGGTATAAATTGGTTTTACATTAGGTCTATAATTTGCATTTCCCTAATGACTACTAATGTTTTATGTCTTTTCCCTTGCCTCTTGGCCATGTATGTATTCTTTTAGAGACTGATTTCTTTCATTTTATAACTGCCCATTAGTTTCAAAACTTTCTTAAGTTATATCTTTTTATTTTGATCCTCCCTACTGTTTTCTTTTTTCATAGTCCTTATTTACCTATAAGCTTTTAAAAATTTAAAAGTCTTTGGATTACATCCATGAATTGATTACTCATTCTTATAATAGATTTTCTTGCCCTTTCATCTAGGCTCCACCATCTTTCCCTACATTTCTCTTCTCATCCTAAAACCACTACTATTAATTTAGCAGTTTTCACACATACAATGTTAGGAAACTCTTCTTATATTTTATATTGGTTAAATGAAGATCTAAATCCAATCTAGAAAAGATGACGTTCACTTCTCTTGCAATTTTTACAGATGGCCCAGTTCTATTTACTGTCGGTATTCCTTTTATACTGCTAGTCCTGATGGTTCTCCTTGGAATACTCATTATTTCCTTACAGAAAAATGCAACCTTTAATCAAACAACTCTACTATCAGTTACTGTCAAAAGAGGGTACTCAGATTGAAAAGTCTCAATGAGCCTATTAGAGCAATCTGATAGTTAAGATAATCTATGGCAAACAACTACTTCCATTCTCCTTATATAGCCTCCAAGACTCCTATTTATTTTGTAAAAATTAAGCCTACTCATATCTCCCAGAAAGCTACACAGAGACATGTCACCCAACCAATGTCATCAGTCCTCATTAGATTTTTAAACCAACCACTTCCTATTTAAATTTTTCTCTTCCTCAATACCATATAATCCATCTTAACATGCCCCCAGTGATTTCCTCCCAAACACTGAGAATGGCACTAAAACCTATACTCTAGTCTTCCTTTTACTGTGGATCTTAGGACATCACATAAAAGAAGCTAAGGATTTGGGAGAACTTGACTTCTACATCCAATCACGTTTTGGATCACCACTGTGTCATGAGTAGCAGAATACTGCAGTATGAACCACACAAGAAGTGAAATGAAACTCTTACATTCTCCCTCCCAATAGAGGAGATAAGCATCACCATGAATAATATGACAAAGAACATTGACCTCCTCACTCAAGAACTTCCAGAGCCTCAATGTGCAGAGATGTATAACCAATCAGCATTTCAAATAATCTGGGCATCCAGAGAGAGGACATATATTGTGATTAGAAGCACCTACTGCATGTTTGTTCCCTAAAATTTCTATGACAACTCTATCACTCATAAGAATACTAACCAAGAAATCTACTGCCTCACACTGTCTTCACCCTGTCATTAAAGGATCATTCTGCCTCAATCTACTATAATCTACTAGCTGGTTGCCAACTGGATCCAAGTCTTGGTAGAACTCTTTAATATAATCTTTAATAGACAATTTTCTGCTTATTTTCATAGATATCCTACTAAGTAAATGCTTTGTCTCCATAATTTCTTCTGAATTCCAGACAATGTTCAGATTAGAATAGATAGTATATCCTTTTCTCCAAGAATACAGTCAAAAAGAAACTGCTACCTTTATAGACTGGAAGATCAAATCTTGGTTCACTAAAATTACTCTAATACCTAAAATTGTTCTAAAACAATACGTGCCTTAAATAAGAAGAAAGGAAAAGATTGGACCAAACACCGTCCTTTCTCCTTTTGCCGAGGTCTCCTGATATGACCTGATATGAACTTTCCAAGTTTTTATACTTTGTGTCATTGATTAGTGAAGGTTAGAACTCCTTGTTATGATTCACTAAGTTCAGAAATATTTTTCCTCTGAATCTAGCCAAGCACAAAGAAAAACACTTCTCATTTAGATAAATGATTGAGACTTTCTCTTCTTGAAAAATAATCCTATATATCAGCTACCCTATCTGAAAAATTTTCCCCTCCCTAAAAAATCTAAGGTAAAACCATCCTGCTGAGATCCTCTGATTTTTTAATCTAGAATGCTTATCTCATTGCAATAGCCTGAAGAAAAGTTAATCTCCTTCCTTTTCTGTTTTGGTTTTTGTTAGCTAAAATTTAGAAAATTTAAACAGTATAAACATTCAGTATGAATAATTATACCTGTTAATAACCTTTTCTTACTTAAACAGAGTTTTAACTAAGAAGTTTGCTCAGATAAATAGCAAACTCATTCTGTAACTTAATAAAATTCAGTATAATAGAGTCATCTTAAGGTGTACTATTAAGATGTCAGGAACCCTGGAATACTGAAACTTGACTTGACTACCTTATCTCCCCTTCTCTCCAAAATCCCAAAGAAAAAAACATTCATATTACAAGCAAAACAAAGCAGAGAAATATGTTTTATTGGAGGAATATTTAATTAATACTCTATTCATCAACTCCAGAAGTTTGACTGATTATATAGAAAGCTCTTTTCCTAAATATAAGAAGCATCAAACTAAAGTAGGCCCTAAGATTGCTGTGCTTGGACTAAAATCTGCTTTCTGAAATTGGCAGACCAATGAGACATACACACAGAAGTCAATGGAAGACAGAGAATGATTATCTTATTTAAA
>NW_026000242.1:25250612-25292934 GCF_001458135.2 Marmota marmota marmota
TATATATATATATATATATATAGAGAGAGAGAGAGAGAGAGAGAGAGAGAGACTAAAACTCTTTTAAATTTGGGGGCATAACATGTTCCCCAGAAATCAACTAAATCCACATTGGCACTGCCCCTCATAAGGTATGAAGAAAAGAAGAGGAAGGCATATGGGATTTTCATCCTGGTGTCAAAACCAGCAGTGAACATTCCAAAGACAGAATGACAAATACTTCAAATACTGAGCTTTTCTGCTAATTTATTAAAGTTAGCAGGACACTCAATATACCTGAGAAATTAAAATATTCTTATAATGTAATAGAGAATTTCAAAGTTTAATATATAAATTATATTATTTTTACCTAGAAAACATTGCTACTTTCTTTTAAAATTAGATATATAGTTATTTACAGTAGGAATAAATTTAACTAAACTGTCTTCATTGCTTATATACTTATGAAAAAAGATAAAATCAATTTTTTATACTTTTACCTAAAAATGGTCTAAAACTGTAAGAGGTGACTAAATTAAAAGTACAAAAAAATTCCAGTATATTTTGAAAGGAAGAAAAAGGGAAGAGAAATCATTATAATTTATCTTCTCTTGGTTGATTTCAATTAAATGTATTTGTTCATTATAACGTGATCCCTAAAGTGAAAAAAATGCATTTCTATGATTTTTTGTGAGTTTTCTAAATAGTTGTAATCCTTTTAGTTCTGAAAATCCTAAGGAACCAAATGTTTATATTCTTTCAATCTTGGGGTAGAATTTAGAGGAGAGAAGGAAGTTGTCCTGTTTTCCTTCCCCCTGGGAGCCATGTGGAAGGAAGTCTGAGCTCACTGGGAAGTTTACAGCAGGAGATGCTTAATGACTGTTTCTAATCCAAACAGCAATAAAACAAGCTTAAAGTCCACTGCAGGACTTTAAGTGTGATATGATGGAGGAGAATAAAAACGGATTTAAGTCGAAAAAGAAAAAGGTAACTGAGTTCCTGGAGCAGTAAGAAATATTTCTTTGCAGATGAAAGAGGATGCCTTAGAAATAAATCTCTCACTATTCAAGTGGTAATCATAAAGCAAAAGCAAAAATACCCAAAAGGAAAAATAAGAAAATGACCCCATGCTGATGGAAAGATCCTTTTAAAAGTCCTTATCTCCTTTCAATGCAAAGTGTGGAAACAGTATCCCATAACCAAGTAGAGTAGTCAGACTCACCTTCATCCAAATGAATTTGATACTAAGAAAAAGCAGCTTGTAAAGTTATGACTTTGTAAAGTGGAAGCCCAACATTGTATCTCAAAAGTATGCTGTGCTAGAATATTTTAGGGGCTATCATTTTACTACAGTATCTTTATACTTCACTGTGGCTTTGCCTTGAGGTATACCTGCAACCACCTCCAAGAGAGAGTGAGTCATCATCTATGCAGGCAAGTGACTCCATTATCTCCCTGCATCTATTTAGGAACACTCTAAGTCAACCCTTTCCCAGCTGATTACCAAAGAATATAGAGAGCCCTTTTAAAAACTATCCTAAATATCTGGATCCCAGGTTCTTGCCAGAAAAGAGCTTTTTGCTCTTTAACTCATATCAAAAACCAGATTACTGATATCATTTATGATTGATGATCTGAAAGACAAGCAGTTAATCTACCTCTTCAATCTATTCTAAATTAGTATTGAACATCAGTAATAATGTTTAAGATCTGAGGACATATACCACATTGTTCTGGCTCCCTTAAGAACTACCATAACTGAATTGACCTTTTTCTTCATATCTTTGAAAAATTTAAATAAACACTTTACTCAAAGAAAATCCTGCATATATCAGGGACAAGAAACTGATATTTCTCTGATAAACTGGATGTTCTTAATTTATGGATATTTTAAATCTCACAAATAATTTTTTCCTTCTTTTTCTTTGTCTGTTAAATTTTAGGGCTCTATTTTCAACTCTACAGGAATATATATTGATCTGTGCTTATCTAACTCCAGGTTTAATTCTTTTTCTCTCCATTTGTTTCCCTTTGACCCTATGCCTCTCAACTACCTATAGGTATAAATTTCAATAAGTTCCTTAAAAGTAGAATTATTACTATTATTGATACATCCTAAATTAAATGACATACAGAATAGTGAATAATTTTGCCAAGATATAATTACCTTTAGTAATACAAATGATAAATTATCCTTATATCTATTTTCAACTTTACCCTTTAATTAGTCAAACACACATCTCATGCTGATAGTATTATATTGTTTTATGTCAATTTTTCTGCAACTTACTTTTCAACACATTGAAAATGGTAATTATCAATACTGTAAAAAAATATTGTTTTCCTGGTGACATAACTAATGAACCACCAAAAACCATATCTACAACCAGGAAAGATACTAAATAACAACTGACAGAGTCATATGATAAATTGCTATATTTTGACAGGTAAAGGATTATTTTCAATTATTTTTCTTGGACAATTAAGCTTATTCAAATTCAATAATAGGTTGTGTCACTCATCATCATACATAAAATACTTTTATGGTGAATAGTAAGCTTTTTCTCTTCATACAAATATCTAAGAACTGGTAATTACACCTCATTAAACCTTGCCACCAAAATTTGGAAGTCCCATTCATAATATTTAGCCTAAAATTATACTAAATAAGTAAAGTGAATTATCTCCAGAGCATTCATGAACCTTTTACTTACAGAATAATTAAATTTGCATACAAGGTAGGGTTTCAAGCATTAAAAGCTGATTAAAGAAATGATGAGATCTTTTTTTTCTACCATAGAAAATTTGTACTGAGTTTTGTAATATGATTCTTTACATATATTTATTCTAAAGTAAACCTAAAAGACATATTTGTTACTTTATCTATAATATGTCATCAAAGTTAGTTAAATCAATCACTATTTTACCCAGTGCCAAATATAATCATTGAATAGCTGAAATTCAAGTAAGTATACAATGCTAGAAATTTGGAAGGTGTCTGAGATTTTACTTTACTTGCAAACCAATAAGAGAGCATGCCCCAATTAACTGATGTTAGCCTTCTCTGTCAGAGAAAATGGATTTTAATACTGATGGCATGAGTAGCCAAAGTATCAGCATTTTCCAAGTTTCCTGGTTGACATAAAGAGACATCTGCCTGGCATGGACTGGATTTCATTATAGGAGAAGAACTCAAGATTGAGGAATATAAATCTGTTATAATAGATGGTAAGCCTGCTTAATATTTGCCCCAGAGAGAAACATCACTATAGTCCATAGAAAACTACCCTTTGTGACCCTATCTTTAAATGATGTTCACAATACAACCATCCTTGAAAAGATAGTCTGTAACAAGGACAGCCAAGACAATACTTCTGATTTTAAGACAAGGAGAACTATTAAAGATTTGTGGTGAATTTTTTCCCAACATACAGGTTATCAAAAGATCCAGTAACACACTGTACAATATAGATCACTAGAATTCCTCCTATCTGAAACTTTGTATCCTTGATTAACACCTCTCCTTTCCCTGTCCATCCTCTTCATTATTGTATACCATAAATACAATTATTATCAAATTTTAATTTAAAAAATTTAAAGTTCTAGTAACATCCTTGAAGGCTGTATCTCTAAAGTTAATAATAGAATGAGAGTAATTTTAATAGTTAGAAGCTTTCACAATATATTTTTTTTTCATTTCTCTGAAACAGGTAATTTAGGAGGGCATAAAGAAAAGGAAAAGAGGGAGCAAAAGAGGAAATATGGAAAGGAGGCAAGGAGGGAAATCCTGATATTTTCCATAGCTGATCAGGAATACCAAATTTTTCTATCAGCTTGTTTAGGGTACCATACTAGTTAACTGGTCACCTATACTATCCAAAATTGCATTAATGTTCAGTAAGTTGCTGGATGGTAACAGAACTTTTAAAAGCAGATTCTGAGTGATTCTGAGGCAGTAGGTCTGTAATAGAACTTAAGAATGTATATTCAGAAAAGTTTTTCAAGGCTAACAAACACATGACATGGTGCTCAATTTCATTAGTTACCAGGGGACACTAAATGAACCCCAAATGCAATACCACTGTGCACCCACCAGACTGTTTTCAGAAATAAAGAAAGAACATAGGAACCATAACTCACATGAACATCTCTTACAAAAGCAAATTGGAAAGACCAGTTCAGAGGACAGATTGGTGGGATCATCCACTGAGTATTGGAAACACAGGTCCCATGACACAATAATGTTACTCTTAGGTGTATACAAGACAGAAATGTGAACCACTGCTTACCAGAAAACACCCTTGAGAATGTTACTGTCTGTACTCTGTGTAGTAGATGCAACTGAAATGTCTAACAACAGTGAAGTGGGTGGATCCTACTCCAATACAACAAAAAAAATAATTAACTATTACAGACAAGGAGGTTCTCTATATCTATTAAAATGCAAAGTCATTAACAATACACATTGAGTCAAATAGCAAGTTAGAACATTATATATAATGTACTATTTCATGTAAAATTCTCAGTACATACATATATATATGTGTGTGTGTGTGTGTGTGTGTGCGCGTGCGTGCGTGTGTGTGTACAGAGTGATGTAAGTGGAAAGATCACCTCCTTTCATACCTTGCTAAGGATAGTGAACATAACAGTGATGTTTTTTGAATTCTTCAGTTTAGGGACATTTTTACCTTCTTCTTTACCTTTTATATTATTTGAATTATTTTATGATATAACATATAATTTTTAATGTAATTCCAAAAATTAAAACTTAATTATATTAAAATATATACTTAAAACCACATACCATAGAATTGCACATTGCCATTGAGTTTTAACATTAACAAAGATTTACTGAGTGTAGAAATTCTAACAGCCCTAATAAAAACAATGCTTAACATTAACATCCATCTATTTTATTTTAGTACTTAATTTGCCATCTGTTACATTAAAACTTCCCATCTCTTTACAATTCAATGTATGTTGTGATAACTAGAAATACAAATATGTATCCAAAATACACAATAAATGAATGTCCAAACATAAGTTACATTTACTCAAATTGAATGCAAATACCCACAAACCTCTTTTTAAATTGGCATCTGATAAAATCAATTAAGTTTAAAAAAAAGAAAAGAAATATACTTTGGTGAAATATACATGAATAAACTGTTCCCGTGAAACATTAAAAAATAAATAAAATAAATTAGCATCTGTTTCTTGCTTTATCTTCCTTTGGAAATATGAAAATGAAGCACGCCTGCCTTAAAATGATCAAGAAGCCCCATGATCTGCCTCAGGTGGGAAAGGGCATTGTTGAGGAAACACTCTGTGAAAAGTCTATCCTCAATACTTGCAAATGGTGCTTTTGTGATGCGAAATGAATTTTGATAAAATCAAAGATTTCTATTGCATGGAGTAGGTATCAGGTGTCTTATCAATAACTAATACAACACATGTTGAGTATTGAATGTGTCTCCAATTTTGCATTAGATTCTATGGGATATGAAGGACAAAGAAATGTGGAAGTCAAACCAAAATAGACTTGTAGATGAATGGTACAGAATAGAGGACACAGAGACAAACCCACATCACTACAATTATCTCATATTAGACAAAGGTGCCAAAAATATATATTGGAAAAAAGATAGCCTCTTCAACAAATGATGCTGGGAGAACTGGAAATCCATATACAGCGAAATGAAATTAAGCCCCTATCTTTCACATGCACAAAACTCAGCTCAAAGTGGATCAAGGACCTAGGAATTAGAACAGAGCACTGTGTGTAATGAAAGAAAAAGTAGGTCCAAATCTTCATCATGTTAGATTAGGCCCCGACTTCCTTAACAAGACTCCTATAGCACAAGAAATAAAATCAAGAATCAATACCTGGGATGGATTCAAACTGAGAAAATTCTTCTCAGCAAAAGAAACAATCAGTGAGGTGAAAAGAGAGCCTACAGAATGGGAGGCTCTCACACATCAGATAGAACACTAATCTCTAAGATATATAAAGAACTCAAAAACCTTAACACCAAAAAAAAAAAAAAAACAAATAACCCAATCAATAAATGGGCTAAGGAACTAAACAGACACTCTCAGAAGAGGATATAAAATTGATCAACAAATATATGAAAAATGCTCAACATCTCTAGCAATTAGAGAAATGCAAATCAAAACTACTCTAAGATTTCATCTTACTCCAGTCAGAATGGCAGCAATTAAGAATACAAACAACAGTAAGGGTTGGCCAGGATGTGGGGGAAAAGGTACACTCACATTGCTGGTGGGACTGCAAATTGGTGCAACCAATCTGGAAAGCAGTATCTTGGAAAACTTGGAATGGAACCACCATTTAACTTAGCTATCCCACTCCTTGGTCTATACCGAAATGACTTAAAAAGAACATACTACAGTGATGCAGCCACATCAATGTTCATAGCAGCACAATTCACAATAGCTAATTTTTGGAACTAACCTAGATGCTCTTCAATAGATGAACGGATAAAGAAAATGTGGTATATACACATAATGGAATATTACTCAGCATTAAAAGAGAATAAAATCATGGAGTTGGAGAATATCATGTTAAGTGAAGTAAGCCAATCCCAAAAATTCAAAGGCTAAATGTTTTCTCTGATATGTGGATGCTGATCCAAAGTGGGGGGTGGGGCAGGGTAGGGGACATAGGAGGAATGGAGGAACTTTGGATATGGCAAAGGGGAAGGTGGGGAATGGAGGGGACATGGGGGTAGAAAAGATGGTAGAATGAGATGGACATCATTACCCTAAGTACATATATGAGGACACAAATGGTGTGACTCTACTTCATGTACAATGATAGAAATAAAAAATTGTGCTCTATATGTGTACTATGGATTGAATGCATACTGCTTTCATGTATAACAAATTAGAATAAATATTTTTTTTAAAAAAAAAAGGGAGAAATACTGTTCTTGAGAAGCTCTCAGCTGAATGGAAAAGAGAATACTCTTGGCTAGGGAAAAAGTGGAAACAATTCTAGGGGGTCTATATTCAGGTGGCAGCCAAGAGATGTGTGTGTGTGTGTGTGTGTGTACACACACACCCATGCATGTGCGCACAAACACACACACACACACACACAAATGCACATGTGCTCACTGAGAAAATTGGATTGATGTCCTCTGAGATTTCAGGTCTAAAGATAAAAAATAAAAGTAAATATATGTGGAAAAGGACTAACTAATAATCTAGGGTTGACACAGATCAAAGGAAGTACTACTTTACTGATCAAGTTCCATATCTTATGCAATAAGTTAAATCTATATTAAACAAAAGCTAATAACAAAATTCATCACTCAGTATTCCCAATGTGAATACCTAAGATTCCAATACCAACTTTCTTTAAAACCATGCATTCTTTTTGAGGTCTATTGTAATAAAAAATTTCATTTAACTCTTAAAATACCTACTTTAAGAATTCTTCCTTCTTGGGGCTGGGGTTGTGGCTGAGCAGTAGCACGCTTGCCTAGCACATGTGAGACCCTGGGTTAGATCCTCAGTGCCAATAAAAATAAATAAAATAAAGATATTGTGTCCAACTACAACTAAAAAAATAAAGAATTCTTTCTTCTTTAATATTTGATGTTTTAGACATAAGCAAAGCTCATCTGAGAGTGTTATTAATTCATCTTTCAAGAATCTATTCCAGATGAATTACTTCTTTGTTCCCAATGTTGAATCTCACAGTTAGACCTAGTTATGAGGTTATATGTCAAAAATTATAGTTCAAAGTTACAAAACTTTAAACACCTAACACATATTACTCTGAACGGTTTATATCATTACATTATTTGTGTGATAGTTCCCTAAACTGATCCTTCCTTGTATGCTATTCATCTGGCATATTATCACTGGCATAAGAAAAATCATCAACACTAAACATATTAGAATAAATTTATAATATTCTAGAACAATTCATTTGATTTTTAAAGTATTTGCTAAAATGTATGTAAGTAATATAAAACATTGGTAGAAACTTATACCAATGAAAAAATTCTTTTTAGATACTCTTAAAAATAGTTTTTATGAAGACAGAAATTGCCTAGCAACAATGAGTATATGATAACAGTGGAGGAATAACTAACATCAAAGGAAGAAACACACAAAGACAATATGAAGATAAACAAAAACATCATCAAAAACCAGTTCTGATTATACCTCTTTAGGAATAGATTAATAATATCACTGATGGAATTAAAAGAGCATGAAATCATCCAGTGGACAGAACAAAAAGTGTACATGTATGTGGTGGGGGTAGGGAGAGTGACTCAAGACCCTCAAAAATTTTGAAGGACGCAAGTATCTGAAACTTATTCCCTAAGCTGTCATTCATCATACTTCTGTTTAATAAACTCCATTTGCTCAACAGAACTTTTCGTCTATATTTACTGATGCTGACATTTCACTTAAGAGTGTATAGTTCTAGAATCACATAGCTCATAACATCCAATAAAGCATTTTCCACAAGAGGATCTTGTGAAGCCTAAGAGAAAATCCTACTGGCAACTCCAACTACAGGGGCAACTTTCCCATAAATTCTCTTCAGTTTCTCATATAGTTATCATTTCCTGATTGGGAAACAACTAAAGGTAATATATCTTATGTGGTCAGAACCTGGTACAAGGACAGGTATGCCCAGTATACAGTGTATCAGATCCAGGTCCCAAGCAAAGGATTGAGTAAAAGGAGAGAGGTTGACTGGCAAAAACAGTGGTTGATTTGAAAGCAAAAGAAACACTATGGGAGAAGATGGAGAACCCTCTGGAAGAGCAGAGTGGGCCCAGCTGCAAAAGTAGCTCAAGGCCTCATCTGCACAGTGTGGAGCTTGCTTTTATTAGGTTATGCTGGTTCTCCCCTATTTTCTCCTAAGATGGATTTGGATTGATTGATATTTTGATTGACAGTTTCTATGGTCCATGCAAAAGTTTCTTTTTCCCCCAGAAAATGCACAGAAGGGGAGCAAATTGCAATGCTAATGAGCTCAAGGTCAGTCCCTTGACCTATTGTGCATGCCTCAGACTGGGGACTTTCTCTTCGTGATCTTGAATTCCCCTTGCAGTTGTCTAGCTTTCTCACTTAAGCACAAGATGGCCCTGTTCTCCTCAAAGGAAAGGGCTTCAGGTAGAATGCTGTGAGGACACTGGGTAAAGCTGAGAGCTTCCCCATGCCCTATCTCCTACCTAACAGAACATGGCCCAAAGAGTTTTTGACACCATCCACACAAACTATATAAAATCTCCAGAGGTGCAAACTTCCATTCAGTTGAGTATCATAAATATGCAATGATTCTATTTATAAAGCACTAGGGATGTCAAAATATGTTAAGGGAGGAAAATTTCCCTTTAAACATGAAGATTTGTAAGATGACAAATAAATCATATTAGCATATAATGTGAAAATATAACAGTTGTCAGTTCAACAAAAAGAAAGGACAATGTCCAAGCTAGGAGAAACAGGAAAAATAATTTATTCATGTAGGAAAAAATGAGTTGAGTTTTAAAGGATGAATCATAGATTGCTATGTATGGAAATTAAGGTCTAGAAAGTATAAATGTCTACAATGGTAATTTTTCTGTTGTCTCTCAGCCCTGTGTCCACATCTATAATTTGTAGAAGTAGAACTTGGAGTCTAAAAATGCCATTTCCCAGATGCCATATCAACCTTATACTGTTTCTCCCAAGGGCAAGCACTGGAGAGAAATTGGAAAAGAGGTAAAAGGGAATTACTTTAAATCCCAATAATCCTTATTGTTGCCTTTTCGTGATGCTGAAATTGTAGCCCCACATTCATGGTTCCAGTTATAGCAGTGACTGCCCCTCAGCTACACACCTGCACTTCAGTAATCTCAGCACCTACTCTGTTTCCTTCACCTAGAGATGATAGCTGCTTACTGCAATTACCAATTAGTTATTCACCTCTCTGTCTCCAGCTTTCTTTTGTCTGTATACTAAATTCCCTATATCAAATCTTTTCTTCTGGGAAAAAAAAGTTTCTCTTTCCCTTGCTAGTCTCTGACTGATATGTACTTAGTAGCAAGCTATAATTCTTGGATTAGATCCCCTAATTTTCAGAGCTTGAATGTAACGAAGACCTACTTATTAAAATAAATGAGGACATTAGTAATTGTGGCTTGTAATAACATTATGATTACTTAAATTGTCATATGTTTGCTTAGAATGAAGACAATTGAAACTGAGACTTTGGGAGTGCAGGTGACAGCTGCTCTTGACTGCTGTAATAGGAATGATGACTGCAAGAACTGTGAGGTCATCTAGTATTTCCCTGACTGCTTTGAAGAGGTTCATAAAATAAATAGCAAATCAATAATTTAAAATCTAAAACAGCAGAAAGATAACCAAATGAACCTCTTATTTCTTATAGATACCTAACAAATGTGATTAAATCTAAAACCCCAAGCTTTAATTATACAGTATATAAAATTACATGATATGAATTAACACTTTTGCCAAGTGACAAATTAAAATTTCAGTGTCAATTTAGAAGGAGTGGGACATTAAAACAGCAACACAAGTGCATTCAGAGAAAGTTAAAATTTTGGATTCCGAAATTTCCCTGAACCTATTTGCCAGTTGTAAACAGGTCTTGTTCCCACCTAACCCTCCCATGATTTGGATGATGCCCTTAAATTGTCTTCAAGCAAAGAAAAAGATACTGTAAAAAGGAGGAAACCCAGTATTTTTTCCTTTGCTTGAAGACAATTTTATGTTATCACCCAGAGCCATTTGCTCAAAAAAAAAAAAAAATCCTCAAGATCAATCTCATCATCCTTTATTTATTGTTGTCCTATAAGTATAATCACACCTCAGCATGCCTAAGGATAAATTCAGAGTTTAACCCAGAAAGACATTGTTTCTATTTCTAAACTTTACAAGACTTAAAGTTTGCATAAATAGGAATAAAATTTTATAAATATGGTATATGTGTATAATTTGAATGTAAAGGTATTAAATCAAGGAGGATGAAATATAACACTGGATCAGACTAAAGAGACCCTCACCTAGATGTGCTGCTCTAGAAGTTAGGGTGTATGTCTAATAGCTATTTGATTAGCTGATGGAAATATGGATCTAGTAGTGGGCTAAATTCAGTGAAGTAGAGGTGCATCTCCCTGACTTTATATAAAAGACAGAATAAAAGGCTTAAGAAGATCAAAATGTTGCGGTGAAATTATCATACAAAAACTAAAAATTCATATCCCATTATGTTCCCTCACAGACGAAGCTTGATTGCTCCCTTAATAAGACATTGAAAAAATGAGAAATGATGCAGTACAGAAGTATAGCCACTGGAAAGCTCTGTGGTGGATGTTTCCTGGGGGCTGGAATGATGGAGGGAGAGGCTATCATTGTAACCAGCTTACTTACTGTAATAAGAATAGTGGAACGAGATTGGCAGAAGCCCAGTGTGAATACTAAATTCCAGAGACAAAGTAGGCACAATTCACATAATAGAAAATAGTGTAAGGGTAACAATCAGGAGATTTTGGCCTACAATCTTTGACCTTGGCTAATGCTCGTTGGTTATCTTGTCCATAAAAAGAATACTGGTAGAAATCTTATTAAACTATTACTTGTCTAGAGAGTCTAAGGCTAGTTCAAAAGGGCATCATACTGGAGACTCATAGTTGATTGCCCAATAATCCATTTTGGTGGGATCCCCTCTAGGAAGGATCCTGCAGTGCTACTCAAGAATATATTGTAGAAGACCCAGCCTAGCTCTGTGTGGCCAGGTGACCTGGGTAGAGGCCAATCCCAGCACCCCAAGGACCAGTGACCCAGGGAGAGATACCCTGCACCCCATGCCTACACAGGGAGGTTCCACCCCATGCTGGGGTTCCTTATTCACCAAGGCATGACTCCACAGCTCAACATCAGGGTACATACAGGCTTGAGTCTGCCACCACCACAAAACTGGGATATCACCACTTCTATCAAGGGACAATAATAAGGACCAGTAAGATGTCACCAAGGTCCCTGTGACCTGGCTGCACCAGATGTTTCTCTACTAAGGTACTAACAGTGATCCTGTTGTTGAGGTAATAGGGAGTCTTCATGGGGTTGCCTATCTCTTGTTTCTCCTACTAACAGCCAATTTCTTATGATTACGCTTTCAGTAGTCATATAATCTAATACTTCCATGTTTTCACATCCTATCTCATAAATATCTCAGCCAACCCCCACCACCCCTTCTACCATTAGAAACTGTAAACTATTACGCAAACCTGTTGACTATATGACAGAAGATAAACAAACTCATCATTTCTGATTATAGTGACCAAAGTGTAAATGTAAAAATAGAAGCTAACGAATCTATGGTTGAATGTTGGGTACATTGAGTGCTGTAATATTGATCTCCCCGTGGAAGGTGAGGTATTGATAACCCTTAGGGATACAATAAGACAATAAGGCAGAAACTGTAATCCCTCAGGTCTACACTGCAAGAGAGGAAGACACATAGACATCATGAAAAACAAGGGAGGAAAGTGCCCCAAACAAACCAAGATACTACAACAATAGAATCCATAGGTAGCACAGTAGATGAAACATCAGAGAAGGAGTTCAGAATATACATAACTAAAATGACATAGGAATTAAAGAACAATCTAAGTGAGCAGATAAAGACAAAAACCAATCATTCCAACAAAAAGATAAGATAACAAATAAAGATGACCATAAATCACACAAAAAAGAGATAAGAGACCAAATACAGGTAGCAAGAGATTACTTCAAGAAAGAGATATAGATTCTAAAAAAAAAATTAGAAATCTTTGAAATGAAAGAAAAAATAGGAAGAGATGACCACAGACAATGAAGAAAAATATACAATCTTGAAAATAAAGTTGACCACACAGTGAAGATGCTAAGAAACCATGAACAGAATACCTAAGAATTATGGGATATCATCAAAAGACCAAATTTAACATTTATTGGGATAGAGAAAGGTTCAGAAATTCAAAGCAAAGGAATGCATAATCTCTTCAGTGAAATAATATCAAAAAATTTCCCAAGCATACAGAATGAATTGGAAAATCAAATACGAGGGTCCTATAGGACACCAAGTGTACAAAATTACAACAGATCTACACTAAGACAAATCATAATGAAAATGTCTAGAATACAGAATAAGGATAGAATTTTAAAGTCCACAAGAGAGAAAAATCAAATTATATATAAGGGAAGACCAATTAGGATCTCAATAGCTTTTTAAACCCAGACCCTCAAAGCCAGAAGATCTTGGAATAATATATACCAAGCTTTAAAGGATAATGGATGCCAACCAAGAATCTTATATCCACCAAAATTAAGCTTCCAATGTGATAATGAAATAAAAACCTTCCATGATAAACACAAGCTAAAATAATTTACAGCAAGAAAGCCTACACTACAGAACATTCTTGGCAAAATATTCCACAAGGAGGAAATAAAAAACAATGAAAATCTGCAAAGGGAAGAGCTACAATAAAGGAAAAGCCAACCAAAGGAGAAACCAAGTTAAATACCAAAAATAAAGAAAAATTACCAGAAATACAAATCATGTCTCAATCTAATAATTAGCCACGCTAATGAAGATAAGGAGAGAGAAAACTCAAATTGCTAACATCCATGATGAAAAAGGAAATATCACAACAGACACTGGAGAAATACAGAAGATAATTAGAAATTATTTTGAAAATTTATACTCCAATAAAATTGAAAATATTGAGGGCATTGACAAATGTCTAGAGGTATGCCCAAACTAAATCAGGATGACATACATAATTTAAACAGATCAATTTTAAGAAAGGAAATAGAGGACACCATCAGAAGCCTACCAACCAAGAAAAGCCCAGGACCAGATATACAGCTGGATTCTACAAGACCTTTAAAGAAGAACTAACACCAATACTCCTCAAACTATTTCATAAAATGGAAAAAGAGGGAACACTTCCAAACACATTCTATTAGGCCAATATCACCCTGATTCCAAAACCAGACAAAGACACGTCAAAGAAAGTAAACTTCAGACCAATATCTCTAATGAATATAGATGCAAAAATCCTCATTAAAATTCTGGCAAATCTGAAAAATAAAAGTCTTGCAAATTCTGACAAAAACATATCAAAAAGATAGTGCACCACAATCAAGTAAGGGTCATCCCAGGGATGTAAGTTTGGTTCAACATTCAGAAATCAATAAATGTAATTTATCACATCAATAGACTCAAAGATAAAAATCATATGATCATCGAAATAGATGCAGAGAAAGCATTTAACAAATATAGCACCTCTTCATGTTCAAAACACTAGAAAAACTAGAGATATCAGAAACATATCTCAACATTGTAAAAGCTATCTATTTAAACCCCAGGCCAACATCATTCTAAATGGGATAAAATTGAAAGCATTCCCTCCAAAAATTGGAACAAGACCGGGATGTGCTCTTTCCCCACTTCTATTTAACATAGTTCTTGAAACTCTGTTAGAGCAATTAGACAGAAAAAAGAAATTGAAGGGATATGGAGAGGAAACCAAGAATCAATAAACAGGATGGATTAAAATGAAAAAGCTTCTTCTCAGCATAAGAAACAGTGAGGTGAATAGAGAGCCTACAGAATGGAAGCAAATCTTTACCATGCACACATCAGATAGAGCACTAATCTCTAGGATATATAAAGAACTCAAAACCTTAATACCAAATAAACAACCCAATCAATAAATGGACCCAGGAATTGAAAATACACTTCTCAGAAGAGAATATACAATCAATCAATAAATATATGAAAGAATGTTCAACATCTCTAGCAATTAGAGAAACACAAATCAAAACTACTCTAAGATTTCATTTTACTCCAGCAGGAATGGCAGCTATAAGTATACAAACAACAGTAAGTGTTGGTGAAAATGTGGGGGAAAAGGCACACTCATATATTTCTGGTGGGACTGAAAACTGGTGCAACCAATCTGGAAAGCAGTATGGAGATCCCTTGGAAAACTTGGAATGGAACCCCCACTTGACCCAGCTATTCATTCTTTGGTTTATACCCAAAGGACTTAAAAACAGCATAAAACAGGGACACAGCCACATCAATGTCTGTAGCAGCACAAGTCACATAGCTAAATTGTGGGACCAACCCAAATGCCCTTCAGTAGATGAATAGATTGGGAAATTTTGGTATATACACAATGGAATATTACTCAACATTAAAAGAGAATAAAATCATGGCTTTTGCAGGTAAATGGTTGGAGTTGAAGAATATCATGCTAAGGGAAGTAAGCCAATCCCAAAAGACCAAATGCGGAATGTTTTCTTTCTTATGAGGATGCTAACTCATAATGATGATGGGAGGGGAGCATGGGAGGAATGGAAGTACTTTAGATAAGGAAAAGGGGAGGGAGGAGAAGAGAGGGGACATCGGGGTAGGAAAGACAGTGGAACGAGTTAGACATCATTACCCTAAGTATATGTATGAAACATGAATGGTGTGAAAATACTTTGTGTACAACCAGAGACTTTAAAAATTGTACTCTATATGTATAATATGAAATGAATTGCATTATGCCATCATGTGTAACAAATCAGAATAAATAAATAATTTAATTTCAAAAAAAAAGAATATAAAGCAAATGTCATTCCAAGCTTTCCCAGAAGTGATCTGGGAAAGTGATTTTTCAGAGTTACTCTCTGTAAAAGACACTTTTCAGAGTTTCTCAGATACTGGCTGAGTTTATTTTAGTTCATTAGTACCTAAAACAAAAGACATATTCATAAGCAAAATGAAGAATTATTTGGGTCAGGTAATAAAAATTGGTTTTGCCCAAGTCTCACAATGAGTGCTGTAATTTTACAAAGCCACTTTGCATCGTTTTTTCCAGTTCCTAAATGTGTGACTTCAACAGAGATTTGGCAACTGGCCAAATGGAAGGCAGTGAGAGCTATTATTGTAGAAAGGGACAAGCAAAAAAAACTCCAGAACAGTCCTTCCATCTAGGAAGCAAAAAACAAAATGTCATCTCTGGAGAAATTACTGCAATTAGTGCAGCCATCAAAGGGTTCAAAGATGCACAGGGAATGATTCTTATCATTAACCCATGTTGTTTGTCAATTTGGCCTATCCATAAAGTACAGTCATGAGTCACTGAACAAGAAGCTGTGTCCTGAGAAATAAGTCATTCAGCAATTTCATCATTTGTGCAAACATCATAGAGTACACATACACAAACCTAGATGGTATAGCTTACTAGATACCACGGCTATGTACTAAAACATATTGCTCCTAGGCTATAAAACTCTATAGCATGTTATTGACTGAAGGCTGTAGGGCAAATTGTCATATAACAGCAGATATTTGTGTGTGTAAACATATCTAAACTGAGAAGAGGTACAGTAAAAATATCAGGCAATAGGAATGTTTCAGCTCCATTATAATTTTATGGGACCCACCGTCATATATGTAGACAGTGGTTGACTGAAATAGCATGAGTATAGTTTAAACTGATAGAATAATGGTGGGTTGTTGTAATTTTAATCAGAAGGAAACTTTAAATTCAGCTAATATTTGAATATGGTATGTTCCCTGGGGGGAAAAAATCAATCAGCATAATACCTGGCTTCTAGTATATTTACCTATTAATCTAAAAAAAATGCTTTTCTCCATGGTATCAATTTCCTAAGATAAACCACAAGAGTTCATTTTCACCTAGCGAAGATAATAGTATACATTTATTATATTGCTTTTGTCAAGGAAAAAAATTGTGCTAAATAGAGTTTTAAAAGGAAAAGAAGGCTTTATTCAAGCCTATTGCAAAATGAGAGAAACAAGACTAAAAAAGTTTAAGTTAAAGTTAAACATTGGTGTGAAGCAAATAGGAACATAATTAATGTGATCAAGGCACCTGTATTTGTTAACTGGAGCTTACCAAAGTTAGGCTTCATCTTTCACGACTACATTTTAAAGGGGCAGTTTTGGGTAAAGACATCCTTAAACTGCAGATGATTTACATCCAAAAGGAACAAAAAGAGAATTCAAAATTCCAAATTTTCTAAAGTTAATGTTCTACAAAGTAGGATCAGATTCAGGTTATTTAAACATTTCAAACTGAGAGGACCCTTTACTTGTCTTGGTTATACCAGGGCTATATTTTACTTTTCTCTCATACAATCCAGAGAACAATCTATGAAATCTGTAAGAACCTTTATGGTCTTGACATCTCATACATCATCATGAAGGTCCACTCAATTGTAGTCATGCTGAATGGACCTTGTAAATAAGAAAAAGTAAATACAAAGGATGCATTAGCAAAACATAAAAGTTGCAAATAGTCAGAGATAAACTCCAGGATAAGGCATAGATACACCTCCTTAGACCACTTTCCTGAAATCCAGTGGTCTACAAAATGTCATGATTAGCTCCTCAAAAATAAATAAATAAATAAAATAAAATTTTTTTAAAAAAAGCAAGAGGAAGCCAAGGTCTACTATCCAGGGGATTCTAAAGGACCCTTAATATTTTGAAGTTAAAAAGTAAAAGTTAATCAAAAACTAAACTATCGTCCTGAAGGCAGCGCTGCAAAGGACTTGGACAGACCCCCTCAGCAATGATGTTTCACTTCATCCCACCAGGAACAGAAATTTAACCTCTTATTCCTTTGCCATGATGACTGAGGGCAAATAAATATTCATTAGTAGAAGAGTTAAAACCAGTTACAGAAATGAAAATTGGTGAACTACAGAAACAACTTCTTCCTCGATTAGTTAGTATATACTAGATGATATTAGCTGTTTCCCCTTCTTTTTCCCTTATATGCAACACAAAATAAAAATTATTGATATCAATTAACTTAATAAATGAGCCTTTATAAAATATTTTTAATGGATGTATCAGTATTAGAAGAGGAATTAACATCGGTCAAATATTGATAGTTCTTGTTAAAACTTTCATCTTTGAGGAAAAAATGATAACATCTTCATTTTCAAAGAAGAGGCACATTTTATTAATTGGAAGCATGAAATTGTAATGATTCTTATTTTTAAGTTGAAACATTAAAGTAGAAGTTGTGAGCAGATACTGTATCCCAAAATGGGGTAAACTGTGCCTGTTATTTGCACATCATTCTCTATCTTCAACCTCCTTCACCTGCTCTTTTATCCTGGGGCTGAATTTATAATCTACATTCCCAGATTCCCTAGCCAGATCCCTTCTCATTAGGGTTTGACCATGTGCAACAGTGGAAAGATTTTGGAAGGAAGGAGAAGAAATTTACTTCTAGCTTCCAATTTCTATCAGGATTCCTTCAACATTTGATAACAAAAGCTTCAATATCTTTCAGTCTTGGTACGACCTCAGTGAACCCAATACTGGCACAGTGGCAGTCTTATATGTCCCAGTCCCAGCCTGGAATATTTTTCAGACACTTTACAGCCTTGAGGGTCCAGTTTCAGAAGCTGTAGTCCCTAATCTACCATCCTAGACCCTGATAGATCTATCGGCAGTGATAACTGCTCAATTGGAGCTGAGGAAGCAGACCTTCCTCCCCACTTCCAAAGGAGGGCTTATTTAGTCTCTTATGACAGTTACTTAGACACTTGTAACAGTTTCTCCTTGTTGTTCTTCTACACTTGCCAGTAATAGCAGCTTTCTGAAGCTATTAACCTCTTATTCTTTTAATTTTTGCAGCTTTCACCATGTGCATAACTACTTTCCTGAAATACACTCCCAGTTCTTAAAACATCTTTTATATTTCCTTTTCCCTGAGTAAAATCTGATTAAAATAAAACAAAATAAATAACCACTATAAAGGGTACCCAAGGTCACAGGGTGATTCATGGATGAAAATCCATGACTTATGCATTGGTACTTGAATATATTTCACTGTCAAATGTGTGCTTCTTAGAGTATGCTGACGCTAGTAGAGAATAGCATTGCTAAATTATTATTATTATTATTACATGACACACTGAAATACCACCATGGTGCAGCAACAGCCTTCTCTCCCCTTCATTGCATAAAGCCACAAAAGTGAAAGTATAAGGACTGCTTGAAGAGACAGAGAAATCTCAAAAAGTCTAAAAGTGATGCTCTCCATAGTAGAAAGAAAACAGAATGAGGAAGCCTACAAGAGAGGAAAAATTAAGGAGACCTAAAATACTTGAACAGAATTATGAAATGTGATATTTGTTCCATGACATGACAGAAATTCAAAGTCAGCATGTTTAGGAGAATAGTTCTTCTGCTCTGTTTATCTGTCTACCTCTAGCATCTTAAATTTCCTCTGTATTTTATTATCACCCTTTTAATAGCACTACAGTTAGTCAAAGCTAGGAGGTTTGTTATATTAGTATTTGCTGGATGTTAAGATATAATACAGATATAACAATAGACAAATAGGTGTGGACATACACATAGATAGATGCAGATATATTCACTATTCATGATTGACCATTCCCCCCAGAGATACAAGGGGCCTCTTGATGGAAAACATTTGAAAAATTAAATGCTAGCTGATTCAGCTTTTGTTTTTGTTGTTGTTATTTTGTTTTTGTTTTGAGGGGTTTTTTGGTTTTGGCAATTACAGAACAGAGAGAAAGAAAACCCCATTTTTTAAATATAGGAGATGGGTTAATTTTTTTAATTCACCAGAGAATATTAAAAATTTATATTTTCCAAACTAAAATAATGTGTGTAGTAATATTTACTAAATAATTTAAATTAATAATATAAATGGTCTAACTGCATATGATACCTAAAGAGAGATAATTGTAAAAATCTTTAATTTGGAGAAATACTTTATTATCGGTATATCACCACTATTGTTAAGCTGGTAATGATTTTTTACATTATTGCTTTGATAATTAATATTTCTGCTACTTTAATTTCATTGATGTCTATTTATTTTCAGAATGAAAACACAAAGCTAGCAAGCTGATAAAGTAGCCAACAACTACCAAAGATATCCATGGATTTCATAATGGAACAATTTTTTAAATATTATATATAGACTAACAGGTGCATGATTTGAATGAAATGTCCAAAAATTGAACAGAGAGCCTGCGAGTTCCATCTGAAACACAGGCAAAGAGGCAATGTTTTTCCTATAACCAACCCCAGAAGGTGTCAGGGGTTGAAAGAGGCTAAATAGTAGCCTGGAGCAGCAATCCTAAGGAAGACCATCAGAGTTTAGAGGTCAAGACTACTCTCACTCCTTGGTAGTTTGGGACTTTGTTTTTTTTGTTTTGTTTTGTTTTTTTACCATTTATAGCTAACCTACCTAGGTATATGTAACTGTCTGTGTATACTGTATGTTAGTCAGCCAACAAGCAATTGTTGAGAGGGAATACTGTGTTCTGATGTGGATCTGAGTGTGTTTGAACATGGTATTAAGTAGTAGAAAACCAATCTCCAAACTAGAGGCCATGGGCCAGACTACTATAGCTCACATAGCACAGGATAACATCTCAGAGAGGCAGAATAAATTACCAAAAGTATATTTGATCATTTTTAAAGTATCAAATGAATGCATTAATAAGTAAAAGTTTTCAAGAAATATTCTCTATTTAATTCATGAATCATATAAATTATTAATATCTAGAGTATAGAGGAAGAAGGATACAGATTCCAGTTAAAATGCATTCTGTGAAGAATTCACTGTGGGTGTAGATTCATCCTGAGCCTATTTCAGCCTTAAGATTCCCCCCACTCCCTGACAGTACAAACCAGTCAACCTCAAGCTGTCTCTCCCTCTGACAAGACACTGTCACTAAAAGAGAATTTACTGCCCCAGAAATACCATTCTCTCCTGCTTCCTTCGCAGGCACAGGGAGGCCTAAAGAAATCAGACAAAGGGAAGGATCCAAAGCCTGGAAAGGACAACCCAGGCTTCTAGCGTCACTAAAATGCAAGGGTCCCTGCTGTCCTCATGGGAGTTTGGAGGGGAGACAGTGAAGTATAGTTCATACACCTTGTCAAGTACATAAATGGTATTATATGTCCCTTGAATTACAAAGGAGAGATTTTTGCAAAGAGCTGGAAATTTAGTCCTGCACTCAGCTCATTTGTTTAATTATAGGAAATCTAAAGCATCCCATTAGTTCAGGCTCCACTGTATTATTAAGAGACAGTTTTTAGGGATAGAAATGTCTCTGAAATACGAGAAAGCTTTCTTGATGCTATAGGTGACTTATCTTCCAGTCATCATCTTCCCTGCTCAGCTTTAACGTCTGGAGTAATGTTACCCCAGACACAACAGTTATTTAATCTCATTTCATTTTTCAATGTCAGAGCACATTAATATTTTATAACAAGAAACAAATCCATTACTAAATTTTTTGCATTAAAAATGCACAGATACTTTTAAAGTGACATGATTACTTTTGTAATTATAATTTTATGTTTAGTTTAGGCATCTAACAGTAGAAATCTGAGGTTCTTCTTTTCCTCTCTCCATTTTGACATTCTCTAATTACATCTGGCATATGGGAATCCACTGTCCTGTCAATTCATGAGACAAGAGAAAAATGCTAAATGTAGAATTACAAGGATTCTTAACTAAAAAAAAAAGAACATACTCCCATCAAGAAATGCTGATAAATATTCATATTTAAATAAATGAATTTTGTTGTCAAATATTTATAAAGCCAACTCATGTGACCAGTTCTAAATTTTTCCACTCCATGTGGTAGACAGCTTAGAGTATTTTGATGAAAAAAAAATATCTCACAAGGACATCTCTCTCTCTCTCTCTCTCTCTCTCTCTCTCTCTCTCTCTCGTTTTACTACTTTATAAGCCAATATGACCTAATGACAAGATAGTCTGTGTTAGATACAGCATAGTTTTATTTAACTGGGCACTTATAATTCAGAGGTTTTCCTCTCACTGGTGATAAAGATTTAATTTAATAGGCCCTTTCATCACTGAATTCTTCTTCCAAATAGTAAGCAAACACTGCACCTATAATTCTGTAAAATTAAATTTTAAAAATAAATTTTTAAAAAGTTTGTATGACTAAATAAATTAATTAAATACCGCATACAAGGTAAGGAGATTATCAGCATTCCCCACCAACAAACATAACACCATTCTCCCTAAGTGCTTTTAAAGTGTTTTTAAACATGTAGTACTGTAGCTTCTCTTATTTGGGTAAGAAAAAAGAGATGCATCATTAACAATCTAAACAGGCATCCCCAAGTTGTTTCTCTAAGCCCTAGATTTTCATCAAAGGCCTTAATGTCCCCTGAAATGAGTGTGTCCCTCAAGACCCCTTCCTTTATCTCTACTTCAGTTAGGTTCACCATTATTTCTCTCTCTTTATTTTGGAGTTCTTCATATCATTTAATAGGAAAATAAAAGTTTTAGAATTTTTACCAATTTATAAAATCTTTTATTCCCATGCTGACTCTATCTCATTAGGAAGATTTTTCTTTTCTTTTCTTTTCTTTTTAATCCCAATTCAAGAAGATATGTATCTGAAGTCTGGCAAATAAGTGAAAAAAGGCAGATGAGTTTAAGTTGTTTTACCCAATTACTGACAAATAGTTATATTGTCTTTTCACAAATATATTGTAAATTCCAGGAAGATCAGAAATACTTCCCATCCTGTTAGTCTTTTGAACACTAACACATGAAATGTGCAATAAAACTAATTGGCTTCTCCCTTTCTTTTCTTGTCCATCATTTTTAAAATCATTTTAAATTCATGAATGATGTTTATTTTAGATATATCTGCTCATTCTGGGACCCTGGGTGTTATCTACTTACTGAGCAATTTAAAGTACTCTTTCAACAAGATTGTGAGATTGGACTATGTTTTATGCACGGTGAGTGAAAATCAATGATCTGTCTATGCCTATCACAGCATGTCACATCTCTGATTGAATCTTTTAACTTGCTTATCAGACATACAGCACAGGGATAAATTTATCTTTATACACTTTATATGTGTCACCAAAAATAGCCTCAGGATCACTATAACCTAATGAACTACGAATGTCTGATAAATGATTAGACTATGCTTGACAGTGAAAGCATATGCTCTATTCTTTAAAATCACTTTTCTATTGCCATACTCTCTGAACATCTAATAAAACAAAAGGCTAAAACCATTTGCAAGGTATCGAAGATCCACTTTGAATGAATAACCTTGTACTTTCCATGTACACCTTAACTACTTCCTCATTCATTTAACAAATATTTATAAAGGGTATGTGCTAAGCCACCATTGTACTAGATATAGTGGACATGAAAACAGGCATGCAATAATTTCATCCCTCAAGGAGCTTTCAGTTAAATGGGAGAAAACACAGGCAATAAATAGCAAGAGCAGTAAAATAATAAAGTGCATTCTGTTCAAATTGCTAAAGGGGTAGTAATGAGATTGAAGGAAATGCTGGGTTCTCAAAATTGAAACAGAACTTTGATAGATGTCTAGAAATTAGATAGGGAAAGTGTTGAAAATGCCAGGTATTCATCCATCTGTTTAGATCTTCAGCCTCTCCTAATCCTTCAGGTTCAAATTGTGTCCCTCACATGTACTTCCAAGAAACTTTTCAATGATTGTTATAAGACTATAATTGTAACTTCCTCTTTATTTACTTCTGCCCATCATCCTATATTGTAACTTCTCTTTATTTGCTTTCAAACCTCAATAGTCTCCAACCTGCATAAAAAGAAAGCCTGTATTTGGAATTTTAATAGTATCATAATCCCCAGAATCTTGAAATACCATGGCATAGAACAAGACCTAAGGAAATTGTTGTTGAATTGAAGTTGAGGAAGGGAACAGTTTGTGCAAAAGCACAAATGTATGCAACAACATAACAGGGAGTTGGTATGACTAGAAGATACACAGATGGTTCTAAATCTAATTCTCACAAGAACTGTGACCTTTTGCAGCATGAAATTATGGTTCAATTACTGTTTTGAAGTTAAATTTCTTAGATTGTATGTTAGCCCTTAACCTTTACTGGGATAAGGGCTATGTAGTTCAGTGGTAAAACACTTACCTAGCAAGCAAAAGATTCTTTGCTTGATACCCAGAACAGCAAAAATAAAAACTAAAAATAACATTTACTAACTATTTTTATCATAACAAAGATATTCAATCTCTCTAAACCTCATTTCCTTCATTTTAAAATTACTTGCATCAGGATTTTGTTATGTTAAAATTAATCTGATGGGCCAGGGATGTAGCTCAGTGGTAGATTGCTTATGTTACACCACCAAAAAACAAAGAAATCAGGAGCTAAAACTAATGAACCTTTCTATACTTAGAATAATGTCCTTCATGTGGTAAACATTCAGTATATGATGAATAATATTTCTAAGCAAAGAAGTCTTCATTTTTCCTGAAAATGATATGGAGATGGAAAATTTTTACAAAGTGCAGTATGATCACCTTGGGCTCTATTATCAGTCAGGATTCACTGCAGGAAATAGAAATGATCACTTATCACCTAGTTGATAGCTGTTTGAACAATTGTATTTCAAAAGTATGAACACATTCTATTTATCTTTGATTCTATTCTTTCCAAAGATTCTGGAACATAGTAGTTCCTTGATAATATTTAATTAATGAAATAATGATTTGGAAGGAAGAAGAATATTTTACCCAAACATTTTTATTCTACTAAAGTTTTCCTAAATCCATTCCTTTGAGAATGAGTTGGATCATTGTCGCATCATCTTAGGCCAAATAATAGATGTCATGAAAAACATCTCTATTGGTATGAAATATAATTCAGACACAAATCCATTCAGAGTTGGATTAAACTAGCCATATAATTTAGAGGAATGCCATGGTCTATGAGGCATATCCCACTTGCCAGTGATTTCAGAACAAGAAAGTAGGAATGATCTGCAGACCCCTCATCCAAAACCACTCTACTGATCAGCCCCCATTCCAGCAGATCACCATCCACATTTTTGCTCTTTCAGTTCCAGGTGTATAATTATAGCTTGTTTATTTACTCAGGACACACACCTGCCAACAGCTTTCCCTGTAATAACCCAAATAGCTTCTTTCAGCCACTCTTGTTTTCCAAACCCAATGATATATTGCTGCATATGCTAAATCTCTCAGGACAATAAACAAACCATGGAGCAACAATGACAAATATATCATCCCCAATCAAACATGGTATTCCAAACATGGCAAGGTAGAATTTGCCACCCTGTGGTCATAATCTTGGCAGTTGTCTATGGCTTTGTACCCCATTCATTCTAGTGATTTTTGCTGCAGGATATTCTTACAGGTGAGATCATTTTGGATAACCCTTCAGTGCTTTTCAATTACTGAACCTTATCATATTGGCTACAAAAAGACATCATTTTCACTTCAAAGAAATTTTTGTTAAAGATGTTTCTCTATATTAAAACCTGTCTCAAAGATCTGTCTATAGTATCTAAGCATAAAGAACAGAAGGAGAATATGTAGAGAGTAGAAAGCAGAATAAGAAGTTTGGAGTAGGAAGGAATTGAAATAATCATGGTAGAGACTAATTTCTCAAATCCCCACTGAAGAAAACTTTATTAATTCAGAACAGAAATTTTAAAAGAAAATTTTGTGTTGATTGTCATGTGTTGTGCCTTACATGGAAATACCTGCTCTTACGCCCTTCAAGAGGGTCCACTGCAAGAAATATAGTTGGCCAACAGAGTCTTGGCTGCCACAGTTTTAGATCCATGGCAGCATTCATACCATGCAAGGTTCCACCAGGCAGCTCCCAGCCAATGACTGAGCACAGCATGGATTACACAGAACCTTGCTGCCAAATGCAGGATGAAATTTGGGTCAGGGGCTTCTCATAGCTCTGTGTGAAATTGTCTCAGAACAAAGCTTTAGTCACAAGTTCTTACTACACAATTCCTTCTATCCTTTTCCAGGTTCTAGATCTATATTGATATCCGAAATTTCTCCTTGTCTACTCTTTCTACCTTCCCTCTTTTCTTCAATAGACATTTCCTCCAATAAGTCTCTCAAATGTCTAACATCGTTTTTGGTAGCTGCTTCTTGAGAGACATGAATTGTCACAGTGTGTGGTGGCACTGAAAGCATAAAATTAGACTAAGTGCCTACTCAGAGAGCTCATGGTTTCAATACCTTCAGCAGCCTGTCCATGTTTTAGCATTGCTAATAAGGTTTAAGACTCTATGCTGTTATAGTCTTTGGAGATTCTGATTACCAAAGCATTTAGCATAGAAAATGCTCAATCCTCTACTGCTTCTTTCTTCTTAGTAGGAGGAGATGTTGAGTACTTTAAGTCCTTTTCTCAGAGAATAGTCATCACTCCCAAGGTTTGATGACTACAAAACATAGACCGGTAAATAAGTATTTGGATACATTCAAGGATGTCAGATCTACAAAGAAATCAGAATATCCAGAGCATTGCAACAGACTAACTCCACAGCAATTCACTCACCTTCCCACTTTCCCTGGGGCCAGGGCAATGACACAATAATGGTCAGAATGGATCATAGTTCTGGCAACTTCTTTGCTATCATTACTATGAAAATGCCTTATAGATTCAATACTAAACAATATTATTGTTACTGGGTCTAAGAGTAAAAATAATTCGTAAGTAGGAGATATTCTTTTCACAGTGTGGGTATTCAGACTGTTGATCAACAGCCATTAATTTACAATAAGAATAAATTTTTTCATTTATCTCTATGATTATCACTGTTTTTTTCCTACAGATACACTAATATGTTAATATTAACAGATATCAGCAAAATATTTTTCTACCTCATGAAAGAACAATTATGATGAATACATTTGTAGAAACTCTCAGCTTCCTTTCTTCTGTTCTCATTTTATTGCATTTTCTTAATTCTTGATATTTCTCCTAATTCTTGTACTTTGTATACTAAAAATGCCCTGAGTTCTAATCCCTCACATCTTATCACCATTTACTGGCTGTTTGTTAATGCCTAATCCTTACCAGCCACTTAAAAACAATTTTAAAAGGCATCAACTTTGGTCTATAGGATTGAATAATATTTAAGATATATCTTCTGGATATATAAGACAAGAGCACATGAAGGTTCCAAGATCACCCAATTTCTCCCTCTTCTGAATTCCAAAGTCATCATATTTCCCATTGGATCAAGCACCCATTTTTTGAATATTTGACCACAAAAGATGATTATATCCTATGTCCAAACTAAATCAGAAAATTTTCCAGAAGGGTATACTTTCCAGAAGTATACCCTTGCTACTGTATACCCTCCACAATACTTTATATTATATTATATTATATTATATATTAATAATGTTGGAAGAAGTGATTTGTTACCTATAGCACACCTACACAAAAATAAGCTTCATTAAATGTCTACATGAATCCCTACTATCTCTACAAAATAGACTGACCTGGTTGGCCTAACTGGGCAGCTGGCCAAGAATTCCCTTCCAACAGCTGGATTTATTAGGGCCAATTTGATAGCAAGGAAAACCTACAAGGAAGGTAGAAAAGAAATTGATTCAAAAGATGCTCAAGTCATTTTCAAGTACCACACATTCTGTAACACTTTTGCTCTCCTAGTATGCACTGCACTTGTCGGTCTCTACCTGGTTCTGCATATGCTATTTAGAAATTCACAAGTTTTTCAGGTATCTCTGCTTAGAATTATATTTTTCCTGAAACCCCAATTACCAATGATTCCTTTTAAATATACCAGATATTTTTTTCTTGAATTACAGTTTCCAGAGAACTGGGCATATTTATATCCAGGACTGAACAGACAGTCATCCACAGCTGCTGATTCTCAACATGGAATCTATACATTCACAGTCATCTGAAAGTTTCAAGAGATTATAATTTTTTTTGTATTTTTAATTTTGATAAAAGCTTTAAAAATCTAAATAGACACTTGATATGCACTGACATATATAGAAGCTATTAGTCATGAATGATTATTTAAATATAAAAGTAAGTTAAATAAAATTAAATATTCAGTTCCTCAGTCACATTAATCATATTTCAAATGCTCATCAGACACATGTGATGAATGCCTACCATATCAAATAGTGCATATTAGGAAAGTTCCATTGTTGTAGAAAGATCTATTGGAGAGTGCTATTTAAAATATTATATAAAAGACAATTTAATAAGTATAGCCACATAATTTTGGAATCAATGCTTACATTTATTTGACATTGCAGAGGGCTACCATAATTGTTACAACCAAAAGAAAAAGAAAATTAATGTGTAAAAGATGCATTCATAGCAAGTGAAAAATGAATAGCACTGAAAACAGAGATATTGTTTTCATCCACAGCTCAAGGAAAAATGTTCTCATATGCAGAAATCAGAAGAAACTTCTCCAGAACAGATGGTGCCATATTACATTTTAGTTTGTCATTTATATTCAGAAAATAAACTTTACCTAACAAATTAAATTAATACTACTTGAATTATTTTTGTTTAATAGTTATGCTTTATTTAACTTATGATCTTGTTTTGGTTTTCAAGTCAAATATGAGACTGGGGCATAACAAATTTACAGCTAACTATTTATATATATATATTTAAGTAACACCAAAATAAATGATTTTTAATTCAATACTAAAGATACACAAAATATACTTTTCATTTAATGGAGGGATACCTATTATATAAGGAGCATTGAGCTACCTCATACAAAGGATATCATTAATGAGAGCAACCTTTCAATTGATTTGATTAGCACTCCATACAAATTGGTCCCTGATAGTTGTTTTCTTTAAGCATATTTGAGTTTGTTCAACACTATGTCTACTGTTATATACATATCTTTTACTTCAGCATCATAGATGTGTTATAGTTTGGAAATGAGGTATCCTTCAAAAGCTCATGTGTGAGTCAACTCAAGGATATTCAGAGATGGAATGATTGGGTCATGAGAGACTTAACCTAATCAGTGTGCTAATACCCTGATAGGAATTAATTGAGTGGTAATTCTTGCAGGTACTTTGTGGCTAGAGGAGGTGGGTAACTAGGGGTGTGCTTTTTGGATATATAATTTTCCCTGGTGAGAAATTATTTCTCTGCTTCCTAATTGTCATGTCCTGAACTGCTTTCCTTCATCATACCCTTCCTCCACGGTGCTTTGTCCCACCGTGGGCTGGGAACAATGAATCTATGGCATTTATGGACTGAGACCTCTGAAACTGTGTCAAATAAACTTTTTCCCCTTTAAAATTGTTCTTGTTAGGTCTTTTGATCACAGCAGTGAAAAAGCTGATTAAAACAAAATGATAAGGTCTATAGCCTAGCTAGGTTTAATAAAAAAGCCATTTTATATCCAAGAAAAAGTTTTACAACAGCCTGGACAGCAGAGAACCTACCAACTCATCCTCGTATATGGGAAGGGAGGAGGACATGCAAGGTTTCCTTCTGGACACTTCTAATCCCCAGCCCCACCTTCCCCTTGGACATGATACAGTCATATGTTCACAGCACTCAGCCTCAGAGCCATCAGCCACTTGCTTTATTTTGTGCATTCTGTGGGCAAATATTTATTCTACTTGTCCAACTTCAGGTTTAATAATAATCTTTCAAAGAAATTCAGAGGTAACTCGGGTTTTTTTGGACATCTTTGGGCATAAAACAAAAATGGGGCTGATTGCTGGGAATATCACTATAATTTTCTAAGTCAAATAAAGAAGTTTAATGTTTTATATTATATTCCCATCTTTGAACTCCATGGGATACAATGAACTCAGGAGAGCAGAGTATGAAATTCCATAAACCAAGTTCAAAGAAGTAGGATGAAATCTTAACTGAAATTCCAAAAACTGAGTTCAAAGAAGTAGGATAGAATCTTCCTTCATCTTTCCCTAGATACCTACACACTTACAACATTCATATATTTTGTAAAAATAAATCTGACTATGAAAATAACATGGGTGGTACATGTACACACTCTTCCCTACAACTATACTGACACATCTTATAAAGGAAAATACAATGCAGATATGTATATGTATATGTGGTGGTATATTTAAGTCTCCCTGGATTTTCTGAGCAATCTTTAGACTGTTATATTAATTAGAAATTGCATACTGAACTTTGGCATTCATTAATTTTATTTTTATCTTGAGTTCAATTACATAAAATCCTAAATATTTGTGGATAAATTCACATGGGTATTAATTATGATTTAATGTAAAGATCCCAACTACCTCTGCCTTTCTGGTTTCATGGCAATTAAATCTTGATAAAGGTTTTATTGCAGAGTAAAATTCTTTGAATATGCCGTCACTGACCTACAGAGAATTAATAGGACATTTACTTAAAGACATTTCACAAACAGAGCTATAGAAATTGTCTGTGCCATTGCTATGCCATCATCTAAATAGAATATCTGCATTGAAAATTCAAGATTCAACCATTATAATTATTGTGAACTACTACCAAGCCAAAAAAGGCCATATTTTTTTTTTTGTATAGTGAGTTGTGAAGACCTATTCCAGACCCTTTCCCCTACTCCCCAAGCATTGATCCTCAATCCCACCACCCTGTGGACTTAGATATTTGGAACTGCCACTTGTAAGAGGATTCACAGTTAACAGAGTAGCAAGAGAATGTTTATGTTCTCATATAAAATTGTTTCTATGGCTAATATTTCTAAAGATAATTACTAAAACCTGATCTAAAACAGTACTTGTCAATTTAGAAGAGGTTTTCTTACAAATCATTTTAGAAAAGGTTATTTTCACATGTAATATGACCATGAAAAGAATCCTTCACCTTTCCCTAGTCTACCTACACAATTAATTCTTCCAATAATATTTATCCCCTTTTTTATGCTAGAATAACTTATCTATCCCCCTTCATAAGCTTTTAAAATAGACCTACTGACCCCTACACATCACTGAAGCCTGGTAGATTTGCAGAATTAACACCTCCTTAAAGGGAGATAGGGAAAAAATGTTCATTTTTTTAATAAAATCTTCTCCCTAATCTCTATGGGTAACTTCCTGAATTTTATACTACTTTAATTCTGATTTAAAATAAATACATGAAGCAATATGTATTTATTTATATTATTAGCGAGTGTGCTTTGGCAACAAAATACAGTAAGAAACCCAGAAGGGCTGAATTCTAATATCAACTCTGGGAGAAACCAATTGCAAATCTCACATTTAAAATTGGAATGGAGTTGCTGGGAAGCAGCCAACACCAACCATAATAAATAATTTGGTAAGTAGAATATATGAATAATATGAAAGCAAAAAACCCAAGCCTATTTTCTGAAAAATTTGAAGGTTTTTTATTATATCTTTCTCCTGAATTCTCAATTTTTCTTTTACAGAAAATTTAAGATTAATGCATTAAATGCCATATAAAGACTAATGTGAAGAATAGGTACCTGCGGTACAAACTATACGTGTCACAATTACCCCATTGGTTCTGAAAGGTAACTAAGAACATCAACTTAGACCCAAACTGCATATTAAAAGTAAAAAGATGCCCTGGGATGAAGAAAGACTTCTGAAATAAAACCACACATATGTAGGGAAGGAATGGCAGCATCTAGCTCTTTTAGGAATGAGAGAGGATGGAGGAAATGAATGAGCACCTGCAATTGCTGAGTGTTCTTTATGTGCTAGGCTCCATATCCTCACCACAAGAGCCTGCATTTATACCAGTCTTAGTCTTCATTACAGGAGTAATAATTATCTGCTTACTTGCCTACATTTTATGTATATTGAGTGCAAGATCAAATATTATTACTTACTTGTGACAAACCATTACCTACCAGTGACTAGCATAAAATAGATAATCATTAGATACTTGGTGACTTAATGAACAAGCCACTCTGCTAACAATATTCCCATTTGAATTTTGAATTCTGAATATTGAAGGACCCTGAATCTCAGAACAGTTCAGTGGCTTGTCCAGGTCAACAGATCACAGTGTTGTAAATAGCTGAAGAAGAATGCAACACACACTTGACTTTAGAGAACCAGCTTTTTACTACACCAAGCTGCTCCATGGGAGCCAAATGGGACCAGGCCTCAGAGAAATGTCTCAGACATTTCAAGGAAGGAAGGCAAGTGATGGAAAATGTACACACACAGGCCTGACACTGAAAGATCTTCAGAGAAGGAGAAATGAAGAGGGTCATTTTATTCCAGGTACAGTTTAGAAAGGGATAAAACCAGAGCTTCTGGGAAGGGAAACTCTTTCATCTAGTTCCTGGAATACTTTTTAATAGTGCCTTTTCCTCTCCAGAAGTTCACACTCATTTGCTTTCTTTTTGCCTGTCTCCTGTCCCCACTACAACTTCCCTCCTCCTGTGGTTTAGAATTCAAGGGAGACAACTGTGTGCAAAGGCCAGGGGAAGCAGCTAGGAAGTCATAATTGACAACACAGACTCCGGAATCCATCTGCCAGACCTCCATTCTAGCTCTGTGCCGTGTCCAAGGAAGGGGGCATGACCCTTGTCCTTGGAAATTCCTTTGAGGCAGGTAACCACAGAGCACTCCTAGGAATATACCTACCCTGCTGAGTTGTTTATCTACAAATAACAGGAGAGATCTGCTGCACCAGGTGTCCCTGACTTAGGGAGGATCCATAGCAACCCCCTAGCAACCACCAATCAGCATGAGACAGGGAAAATACCCGGGATGCCAGATGACCCTCCTAGTAGTTTATGGTGGTTGATAACATGTTGGGAAACCATGTAGTTCAGCAAGTACACCCCTACTGGCTTAAATCAATCAGTTCAAATGAATCCCCTTCTTACACTAACCAATCAGCCTTACCCAACTTATTCCCACCAGTGAATGTGCTAATCATGTTTTAGAGTTGTTTTATGGTTTTCCCACGGTGTGTGATGATTTGCCAAGAGATACTATGATGTATGTGAAGTCCCTGCCTTCCCCAAAGAGTGTATAAAACTGCTGCAAACCCTGGCCTCGGGGCCTCTCAGCGTCACCAGTTGCTGTGTGCACACAGAGGACCCAGCTAGCTTGCAATAAACACCTCTTTGCTGCTTACATTGATCTTGGTCTCTGGTGGTCTTTTGGGGGTCCTGAATTCGAGCATAACACTCACCAGGTGACACTGAGCAAATCATTCAACCTCTCACTGCCTCAGTTGTCTTATCTGAGACAAGAGGGTGTTATTAATAGAATCTATCTATATTTATAAGAAATAAATGAGTTAAATACATTTCAAGGGCTAAGAAAAGTATCTAACACAGAGTAGAAAATTAATGAAGCAGAGTGATTACCATTACCATGCCTTTTGCCCTGAATTTCAGGACAAAAGCTAGCTGTACACATCCCACAGCCCACTAACCCCCAAACACATTCCTCACACCTATATGAAACTTCCTTCCCAAAGGTAGCAGTGAAGGGTTGCTGAAGCTAATGAAAGAAATCTAATATGTCGAATATCTTCTGATTTAAATAGATGATGACTGGAACATAGGCAGATGTAACTAGGGTCCTTTTGATACCAGTGTTTAGAATCAGGGCCTGATTTCTTTGATGTTGAAGATTGAATAACGGAGAAACACCGAGGCAAGAGCAAAACATTTTATTTAAAGGATAGAACAGAGAGAGACAAAGACTCCTCCTCAGAGTCAGAGAAGGGGGTCCCAGTTGAAAGTTGTTAGGGGTGGGAATGAAGGGTGGGGGGTATCCTGGTTCTTTTATACACTGTAGATTTCCTTTGTTCTCATGTGCTTTTCTCCCATCCTGCCTAAGTGACCCAGTCCAGGGGGTAGGGGCAGAAAGGGACTGACCCAGGGTGCTTTCATTAACAACTCCTACAGGGAGAAACAATTCCTTTGGGGCAGGTAACCTTGGAAACAGGTTGGAGGGTGGGGAGTGCTCTGGAGGTATTAATCCACTGATAGCATTTTATTTCCTTCCTTTGGAACCAGCCCCCAACTTCCCAATCCAACCAGTTCATTCACTACCTATCATGACTGTTCTTTTGCCCCCTGGCCTCACTTTCCTGTATTACTATTCATTGGGTCAAAGACTCAGAAAAAGAAATGAGAGGAAAAGGCAAAGGAAAAACATAAAAACCAACAAATTTCATCTTCCTGAAAATAACCTTCACAGAAGCTCTACACAGTGACTTGTATTTACATTTTCTTGCCCATAAATACTAGTTTCAATCACAACAAAGCTAAGACAATCAGCTATGTTTCACATAAAAAATAATATAGCATATGATTCAACCTAATATATCCTGTGGCTGATACTGGCTAAAAGAAAAGCTGAGAGATCGAGAATTTCACCTGGATTCTGAAGTCTGACCACTCTGATAAAAATTGGGAGATCTGGTAGTAAGAAAAAATGACTAAATAGTGAGTAAGCAATTAGCAGTCTCATTGTTATGGTTCAGATACTGGTCTCTCCCAAAAGCTCATATGTAGGACAATGCAAGGCTTTTTAGAGGTAAATGATTAAATTATATGTTGAAACATAACCAGAGAATTAATCCACTGATATATTAACTGGGTGGTAGGTAGGGTATGGCTGAAGGAGGTATGTCACCAGGGGGGTGTGCCTTTGGGATTTATATTTTGTCCCTGGTGAGCAGAGCTCTCTCTCTTGCTCTTGCTTGCCACCTCCTTAGCCGCTTTGCTTTGCCATGCTGTCCTGCTCCACTTTGACACAGAGCTATGGAGTAGGCCAACCATGGACTGAGCCTCTGAAAACAGGAGGCAAATAAACTTTTCTTCCTCTAATGGTTTTTGTCAGGTCTTTTGGTCATGACAAAAAAAAAAAAAAAAAAAAAAAGCTGACTAAAACACCCATGTCACCAAAGAAGGATTCTGTAGATTATATGTATTTTCTAATAAGAATTTTTCTGAAATGGCTAAGACACCATGACTAAGGAGAAGAAGGAAGAAGTGTAAAGAATTCTCTTAAAGGAATATAATAATGCTCCTATTCGGCAGAGCATATACTCAGAGACATAGCAAAATAAGTGAATCAATAAATATAAATAAAGGCCTGAATAAATAGAAACCTCTAGTAATGGCAATTTATAGTACCAACATCCTACTTTGCTTGCCAGTGATGACCAAATGGTTGATATAAATTTGCTTTACAGTTTGTATTGCAAAAGGAAGATTCCCAGATAAAGAGTGACAATATTCAAGAGGAATCAACCTACCATCATTTTTCAGCAACAACATAATAGAAAGTGCAGATTATATTTTTTAAGAAAGAAGAAATATGTAATAAGATTATACATAGTAGTTTGGGAGAAAGGCAAATGGACAATACAAACAAAATAAGTTAAAGAAGACAAAGAAAGGAATCTTAAAAAATCACTGTAGGGAAGAAATAAGTGAGCTGGATAACAGAATTGTGCAACTCAAACAAAAGGATAATACTGAAGGCAAGAAAGGCAATGAAAGTCAAACGACAAACATGACGGATACATCATGGGATGTGACATAGAAATATAATTGCTGTGTATGCAAAAGGAAATTTTGATACAATAAACACTGTAATTAACTACTTCAGAAATATTTCTATTTGAGGTAATATTTATGCTGTAGTTGGGTTCTTGAAAGTCTGCCAAAGGACCATGTAGCAAAGGCTTGATCGCCAAGTTCATGGTGCAATCAGAAGGTGGCAGAACCTTTAGGACATGGGGCCCAGTGGAGGTAGGAGGTAATGGGCATGCCCTCAAAGAACATAGAAGGACCATAGATCTTTCTTGTCTTTTTTCTTGCCTCCTGTCCACCCTGAGGTAAACAGCACTCCTTTTGTGTATTGCCTCACCAAAGACCTAAAAACAATGTAGTGAAATATCCAAAACTGTGAGCCAAAATAAACTCTTCCTCTTTTGTAAGTTGGTTATCTCAGATACTTTGCCATAGTGACAAAAAGTTGACTAACACAATTGAGAACTTTATTATCTGAAAAAAGTTTCAGTACAAAGAAAGTATAAATTCAAAACAAATTCTCACTCAAAAAATACTTGTAAATATAGAGCTGATATGAAAAAAACATAAAGGAAGTCTTCAAACAACTAAACAAGTAAATAGACAAACAGATGCATACATACATACATATATATTTAAGTATGCAGAAACATAGAATAAATAATAAAAGACATAAGAAACATAAGAATAAATAATAAAAAATGATGTAGAACTAGGAGTTTAAGCTTGAAAAAGCTGCAGTTATTCTAGACAAATGAGTTTGAATTTTAGCAGCTTTGGGAACAAAAAACAAGACAAAATAGAATTAAATTAATTAATTAATGAAACAAAAAAATAAAGAAATAATAAAGCATAAAATTAGACAATGAAAAATATAAATAAATTTTAGAAATAAATTTTAAAATATATCACAGAATAAATGCAAATTAGCCAATTTGTTAAATCCCGTTTTATAAGAGATAAACCTAAAATACAGACAAAAAAATTAAAGTAATAGCATTGAAATATATATTAGCAAAACATTTTAAAGCAAATAGGAAAAAATCTATAACAAAAAATAAGCTGTAAAGCACTAAGCTGTAAAGCACCAAGCATTCTTAAGGGAACAAAGAGGACATGGTATACATGCAATAAAAATAATTTATTTAGTAATGTAGGTTTGAAATATATTTAGCACTGCTAAGAGAAAAACATAAAAATATTGACACTCTACCTTTATGGTGGGAGATTTAACATATTTCCCAGTAAGTGATATAAATAGATTGATCTTTTTTTGAAAAAATGAGCAGCACAGTTAATAACCTGGATCCATAGACGTATATAGAACTCTTCCCAGAAGAGAAATAATTTTCTCTCAAGTACACTATAATATTTCAGAAAACCATCAAATGAATTAACATCAAACCATTAAACTCACTCCAGTATATGTAAAAGAATTAGTATTAAAGAGGTCATGTTCTCTTGGCAAGGATGTGATTAAGTTAGAAATTCATTTAAAAAGAAATAATTTTTAAAATTCCTTAGAGAATTTCATAGAAAAGTTTAGTGTTTTTCTTAAAAACTCATGGATTAAAGATGAAATCATAATATAAATTAGAAAATACTTGTAATTAAAAGACATCAAACATAATGAGATAGAGCCAAAGTAATACTTAGAGAAAAAAGTACAACTTTGTTACTCAGCTTTTTCATCATTGTGACCAAAAGACCCACCAAAACAATTGTAGAGGATGAAAAGCTTATCTAAGGGCTCAAGGTTTCAGAGGTCTTAGTCAGACTGGCTCCATTCCTGGCTGGGAGCTCAGCGCTCCAGGTGAGCAGAACAACCTGGGGGAAGAATTTAACAAAGGGAAGCAGCTCACATGTGATAAAAATGCAGAGAGAGGGCTGGGCTGTAGCTCAGTGGTAGAGCACTTGCATAGCATGCATGGGTTCAATCCTCCGCACCACATAAAAATAAACAAATAAAATAAAGGCATTCTGCCCATCTACAACTACAAAAAAAAAAAAAAGAAAAGAAAAGAAAAAAAATGCAGAGAGAAAGAACACACTCTCCAGATACAAAATGTATACCCCATAGCCAAACCCTTAATGAACAACTTCCAATAACCACACCCCATCTTCCTCCAGTTATCACCCAGTTAATCCCTTCATAGATTAATTAACTGATTAGTTTAAGGCTGTAACCTAATCATTTCTTCTCCAAACCTTCTTGCATTGTCTTACAGGTCAGCTTTTGGGGGCCACTTAATCCAAACCATAATAAATCTTAAAAATATCTATTGGTAAACAGGAGTCCTGAGGTAAACAGGACTCCTTTTGTGTAGAAGACTAGAGAAAAAAATCTTAATGTTACCTTATAAAAAGAATATAACTCAAAGAAGGAAACATGAAAAATAAAAGCAAAAAATATTTTTAAAAATGTTAATATTAGAAAAGAATATTAATACTGAATATTTTAAAATATTAAATATTCACATATGGCAAAGTTAACCATGAAAAATATTAAATTTAACAATAGTAGAATTGAAATGAGATACATCTACAGATAGAGCACATATTTTAAAAATAATTATGCTATGACTAACTTTTTACCACCCAAACTGAAAATACAATTGAAATTCATCACCTTCTAGAAAGATTTACCACTTATAAAAATAAATTTAAAACAAAAATTTAAAAACTTACAAAAGATTAAATTTTCTTATTTTAATTGTTATTTTAAATTCTAAACACAAACACAGGAACACACACTTCACACTAATTTCAGACAGTCCATAGATGAATTCCAGCAAATGTTAAAGAACAAACAATTCCCATCACAGAGAAACTCTAACAGAACATAGAAAAAAGAAAGAACATTCCTTTTATGAAGTTAACATAATCTTAGTACCAAAATCTAACCAGAAAAATAAAAGAGAAAATAAAAATTTAGTCCAATATAATTATCAAAAAAACACTAACTGCCAACTTAAAAATAGTAGTCATGAGTTGAGAGTGAAATCAGTCCTCCTGATTTTGTTTTCATGTTACATTCATTTTCATGAATAAAGGTGAAGAGTATACAGAGAATTAGATTTAACCTGTGTGGCAGAATTGCCAAATTTGAAGACTCAAGAGGAAAAAAGTAGTTGAACACATACCATGACCAGTAATTACAATGGTGGGACATGGAATGTATTATGGATGAGGAAGGAAAAAAGAATACCAGAGACAGGAGAAAATAAATAATAATAATTTAGTAATAATAATGCTAGTACCTATGAACTATAGTCCCTGATGGGGACAAATATTGACTTTATCAGCAATCTGAGAGATAGGAGAGGTTCATTAACAATGAAACAGACTCAGATATATTAACAAAACTTTCTAAAGAGGGTATAGGAAGAAAATAATACAGTTTTCACTGCAACCTGAAAATTCTGTCTCCATATCTCTTTCCTAGTCTTCCCCTAATTATTCTGCAGCCCTATTCTACACTAACTTCTAGAGCTTCCTAGTTACTGCTGTTTCTTAGGAGTTAACTCTCAAGAAGCATCAACACAGGAATCCCAGACCATCATCAGTCAAATTTTGTTGAGGATCAGGATTTTATTTTCTTTTTAGTAATTTTGCAAATTCTAATTTTCTGAAATAAATATTTCCTTTGAAGAGAGAAGAAATATCCATATAGAAAGTAAAATTTGTTCTATTGCTTTATAATGCCCACACTGCTTAAGCATGGAGAACGCAGTCCAACATTTTAAATTTCCTCTGTATTCTATTAAAATTGATTTTCCTCCAGACATTCTCCTCTTTTTATATTTCATTTGCAATGTTTATTTGCTAATTTTTGAATTGTTACATTTAGAACACATTATTTACAACCTGTAGATTTGCTGTTTCCTGGTTCTGTATAACAGGTTAACGAGAAAGTGCTAAGAATTTCCATCTCTAGAAAACTATAAAACTCCTCAGAATGTCTGTACTTTTGACAACCTTTCCTCTCCTTGCTAATCTTATCAAGAATTTCTTCAAGGTCATCAAACTTGAAATATACTTGTGATCATGATACAATAAGATCTTCAAAAAATTGGACTTGTTTGGACTCTTTTTTCTTTCTTCCCTTGTAAAAATTTTTTTAACTAACATTTATTCTTCTGCTAGCATCAGAAAATAAGAACAAGTACAAAATATGTGTGTCATCATTCATAAAATTGGCAAAAATACCTAGAGAACTACGCCTTAAAAAACCAGTTATCATTTAGAACCAGCATAAGAGAACATGTAGTTTTTAGATTATCTTCTAGGTCATGGGACAGGTCCTTTTCAGCATTCATTTCCTAAAAATATAATCTATGAACCTTGACACACTTTCAGGCTCAAAAACAATAATGCATTAACATCTTTCAAGGGCATGCATGCATGTAAAAATGTTAATCAAGTGCAAATACCTCCTGAAGTTACATTTCCAAGACAGCATTCTAAAAGAAGAAAAAGTGTCCCAGAGAAATAAAAGCAAAACCCCTTCTTTTATTTGGAATGTAGAATTCTGACTGTCCTCAGTGTTCAAAATTTCTGTTCAAAGGTGAATTTGTGTTTAGAAAATATAGTTGTTTTCTTGATATTTTTATCACTCCTAAAAGGCCTTATTTACTCTTATTTTTATTTCATCTGACTTATTTCACCATATAATTCTGTCTTACACTTATTTACTTTTGATTTCTCAATAGTTTGCCTTGCTTGATTTTCTACACAACATTGAATTCCTGTCAATTCTGTGAAACTCATTTCATATTGCTTTAAAGTGCAATTTTGTCAAAGCCCAGAAGCAGTAAATGTGAAAGACTATGCCACATGGACATTCCAGTCACTACATTTGTGTGGTTAAGACAACTAAATTGCTTGAAGAAACAGCTCCAGGATCAGCAAGTAAAATAAATTCAATGATCATTGTAAAGGTGATAGAAAAAGAGAAATCATAAGTCATCCATCTACCAGTGGCCCTTTCTAGCACCTATCATCACCAAAGAGTTAACATGGAGGAGTATGTAAAAAAAAAAAATGAGAATGAAGAATCAAACAAGTAGTACACCTATAAAATTATTGTTGGACTACAGGTAGAAAAATAATGTCAAGTAAAATAGGAGGCACCTACACATAATCAACAACTCTGAGCACTGTTATCATAATAAAAAGTATATTAAAAATGTAAGCGCAGTCTATCTTGAAATTCTTAGCAACTAGGTATCACATCAAAGAGAGCTGATAAACTTTGGTGAAAGTGGAAAAGCAGGTGGCATTGCTCAAGATTTGCAAACCATTCTTTAGTGCATGAATTCTTTCAATATTTTTCCACCTATTGTCTAATGAAGAACATCATATAGGGAATTTAAGATCGTAGAAACAACTCAGGCCAACCTCTGCCAAATCAGATAGTTGTTTCACAGTTACAGTAGCACAGAATGGATATTAATAAGAGAACATAATGCCCACTGCAATGCTGTATGTTAATATTATCTGCAGATATGCAGGAGTTTAGGAGGGTACAATGAACACAGAATCTCTGGGCTCCACTGTCAAGAGGTGTCTGTGGGCTGGGTGGACTATGTTGCCCACAGTAGCTTCCTGAGGGGATAAGTCTGGCACTGGGAACTCCCTGGGGCACCTGCCTGATGCAGGTGAACTTCTCCCTCAAGCTCTGCCTATGATCCCACACAGCATCTGAAATGGGTATGATTTGCTGAGATGTTAATCAACCTGCTGACTTCAAGAAATCATGAAGCAAGACTCCGCCCCCAAAATTTATCCCTGCCTTTAATGTAACCCGTTAAATAAACCATCTGAGCCATTTTCTCTTTGTCTAGTTCAAAAACCCATCTCAACTATATCTATCAGGGTCTTTGCTGTTTGTAAATGTATTTCTGAATGTTTGTATTTTGTTATTTATTAATTATGTGAGTAATATTGAAATTTAGGGTGGCTTGGACTCCTCTGGACAGAATCCCCCCCGCAATAAGACATTGGCCATCTTTGATCCGAAAACTCCGCATCTGGAGGTACTCAATGGAATTTACACCATGAAGAATATCAGGACCTAAAAGTATTCTCTCACACACAATATGGTTCTAGAGCCAAATTCATGACTCTAAATCAGGAACTGGTAAAAATCAGGATCTGGTAAAATGCTACAGATGAAAGGGGACAATAAAAAGTTGGCCATGGTTGCAAAATACTACTTAGGTAAAGTTATATTTTGATAGAAATTCAAGGAGCAAAATGGCCTTCCTGCTAGTGCTTAGGCTTAGTTGCCCAGTGATGCAGTGATGGGTCTCCAATGTGCACAATAACAACATGGGTCAGGATCACAGCCTACAGAATCATTTTTTTAAACGTAGAAGGCATTCTGTTTATTTTTCATCTATATCTAGATACATATCAGTCTATATGGATACTTATGTACTTTACATATGATTAATTTCCAAGGCTTACCTATTGTGTTTCTTCTTCCTTAATAATTCAGGAGGACTACATGAGCACTTTCAAATCTGAATAAAATTGAGATCATAGTACCATAAACATTGATATAATTCTTCCCTAGTTTCATCAGTTGTTAAGTATCACTGATAACATTTTATATATGTATACTTTCTGTTTGACCCACTGGAAGGCAAGTTGAAAACATCTTAACCCTTCATCTACCCACACTTTGGCATGTATCACCTAACCATAAGAACATAACCATATGTGTTAGTCAGCATTGGGCTGCTATGATCAATACACCTGAAAAGAACAACTTAGAGGAATAAAAGTTTATTTTGGCTCACAGTTTCAGAGGTTTAGTCCTTGGTCAACCAAATTCATTACTCTGGGCTCATGGTGAAGTGCCACAGTCCGGCTGCAGCAAACTAACGGGGGGG
>NW_026000242.1:25292957-25334423 GCF_001458135.2 Marmota marmota marmota
AGATTGATACAGCAGGAATGGGAGCCCTTTATTGTAGGACAGGAGGGGTATATATACATTACACACAGCTTATCTTAATTAACATAAACTAGATACAGCAGTCAACCAATAAGGAATCTCCACACTTAATGGCTCGCTGGTATTACTTCACAAACCACTCCCTCTGGCAAAATGCCAGGCGCCATCTTGACTTGTTTACAGACCCTAACATTCCCACTCCTACTGTATCAATCTACACAAGTTGCTCCTCACCCCCTCGGTTATTTTGCTGCAGCCGGACTGCGGCAGATGGTGGCCCGTCCGGGGAGGCCCGGGACACTCAGGGGTAAGTGACGAAAAAAAGCTGCCCATCCCTAGATAGGATGGGAGCAATTCTGCTCATCCCTAAACAGATAGGCGAGAGGAAAAATGGCCATTTTGAGAAAATGGAGAAGATTGATACAGTATACAGTATGTTTGTGTCTTGTTTTGTCTTGAAATGTTGTATTGTCTTTGTGATAAAAATATGGAAGGGATGTTAAGTAAATTACTAAGGGAAGAAGGCACCCCAATGGAACCAAGAGCAGTTAGGGCATGTGTTGATGGAAGCCCAGGAACTCTAGTCAAAAAAAAGAAAGTTCAGAAGAAGAAGGATTATCAGGAAAAAAGTTGCAGCAAAAGGCTATTACTGAATACTTTTTGTTTACGGGAGGGTGCGTGAATCGGCGCGGCAGCTGCCACTACCACGTGCGCAAGCCGGTCACAGCGCAGCAAGGACTTTCCAAGCGGTGGCAGCTGGCTCTTCCCCGCCCCACCCCCTGCCCGGGGAGCGGGTCACCACCTCGAGAGCTCAAATCCAGACCTGACCCGGAGGCACAGTCTCACAGGCTCTTGCTCCCTGTGCCCAATGGCAGTTTGAGTCCGGAACACTCCCCGGACTCTCCCTAGGCCCATCTGGGGCTGCCTGGGACTCTGCAGGCGGAAGAGGGCCCTCGTCCCTGAAGTTTGATCATTTCCAAGGCCAATAACTACAATGGTTCTCCCACACCTGGAAGCTAATGAGTAATGAGCACCATTAAGGCCTATTTCAAATGTAAAAAACCTTGAGATAATGTACTAAATTGTTCAGAAGGTTGTTTTCTTAGCGCCTGCTGGAATACTACAGGATTTTCTTTAGCCAGCATTGCCTGAGCTCCTGCCTTTGTCCCAGTGCCGGTGAGGACGAGGGTGGAAGAATTTCCAGTGTTGCTGAGAACCGGACGAAACTTCGGATCAAGCTAGCTGCCTGCAGAACTTAACCTGGACTGTGATTTAAGCTAGCTGCCTGCAGAACTTACCTGGACTGTGATTTACCTGGACTGTGAGTTAATCTATTGAGACACTGCTTTACCTGGACTGAGACAACAAACTGTAATCTACAACAAATTGTAATTCGGTATCTTTGCTAACAGTGTCATTGCTGGTATAATTTTTCCAAGGGCTTCTTGCATGGAGCCATCAATTGGCTTGGTATTGTGGCATTTCGTATCCTCCCCTTCTGCTTGTAGCAGATTGTTTGTGGTGTTTATGTAAAAACCACTATGGTCCTTATTTAAATTAAACAAAAGGGGGAAATGTTAGGGTCTGTAAACAAGTCAAGATGGCGCCTGGCATTTTGCCAGAGGGAGTGGTTTGTGAAGTAATGCCAGCGAGCCATTAAGTGTGGAGATTCCTTATTGGTTGACTGCTGTATCTAGTTTATGTTAATTAAGATAAGCTGTGTGTAATGTATATATACCCCTCCTGTCCTACAATAAAGGGCTCCCACTCCTACTGTATCAATCTACACAAGTTGCTCCTCACCCCCTCGGTTATTTTGCTGCAGCCGGACTGCAGCAGTGAAGAACATCATGGTGGAAGGATATGGTGGAGAAGCACTGCTTCATCTCATGGCAGCCAGAAAGCAGAGAGAGAGGAAGGAAGGAAGGAGTCAAAGGACAAATGCACCTTCTAGGACAGGCCTTCAGTGAGCTGCCTCCTTCAGCCATATTCTACCTGCCCACAGTTACCATCCAGTTAGTTCATCTAAACTAGGATGGATTGATTAGGTCCCAGCTTCCATAACATGCCTCTGAACATTCCTGCATTAACACAAGAACATTTGGGGAAACCTCGTATGCAAATTATGCCATCATCCTACATCACACCTAAGAAATTTAACAGCAAAAAAAACCTTCATGGTAGGAGAAACATTCCATTATTTTTGCTCACACTCACCCTTTCAGTCAAAGTAGATTATTAATAATTCTCTTTGACCCAGATGCTAGTTCCCATTTACACACAGAGACTCCTGGAGAGGGAGGGAAGCATGTCCCAAATGGATGAATGGTGTAGGCAAAAAGCCTTGAGTGTAAGGGAGGAAAGGAAAGTGAAAAATACAAGTAAAACAAGATGAAAGACTTATATCCAGGTATATCAATAAGTATTGTAGTCCTCAATTCTCCATGAACAATATATTCAAAACACTTAGTAGATGCCTAAAACATGAGATAATACTGAATTCTATATACATTGTTTTCTCCTATACATATATACCTCTAATCAGTTTTAATTTATAAATTAGACATAGTAAGAGATTAACAATAATTAGTAGAATTATTATAATAATAAAAGGTATGTGACTGTGTTCTCCACCACTCATGCACACATGTTCTTTCCTTCTCATAATTTTTACAGTTTGAGGTCCAAAATACAATTAGCATGTTTGTTTTTCTTCATATTTCATAGATAGAAGAATCATTCTTATCATAGATCTTAGCTACCTCAGGATACATTTCTTTTTCATTCTTTTTAGCTTTTTTCAGGAACTTTTAATTTTTCATTTAAAGGAAGTACATATGTCTTCTCTTTATTGTATCTGAATTTACAGTAACACTGCTTTTAAAATTTGGGGCCATTATTAATAAATAAGTAAAGTAAAGGTTACTTAAATACAAGCACTGCTATAACATAACAGTCATTCTGATAACCAAGGTGGATACTAAGTGACTGATTGGCAGGTAGCATATACAGTGTAGATATGCTGGACAAAGATGATTCTATTCCATAGGGAATGGAACAGAGCATCATGAGATTTCATCACCATATTCAGAACATGATACCAATCAAAGTTATGAATTTCTGGAACCTTTTAATATATATTTTCAGACCATGGTTGATCATTGGTAACTGAAAACACAGAAAGAACAGCTATAAATTAAAAAGGACTACAGTATGTTAAAAGTTAATATGATTAAGATTCTACTTAGAAAGCAGGAAATTTGGGAATTATAAAAATATACCCAACTATGCATCATCTACAAGAAGCCACATAAATATAAAGACATAGGTGGGTTAAAAGAAGTGTGTGTGTGTCAGAGAGAGAGAAATATTTATGTAATATATGTATATTTCACAAAAACTAATTTAAATAAAACTAACATAAAAAAAACAGATAAAAGAGATCTCAAAATAAAGACTATTTTTCAACATTATGTGAGGTACTTAATAATATCAAAATAGTTATTTTCTCAAAAAAATGGCAATTTTTTGAAGTTTTTTAGTTCTCAATGAACCTTTATTTTTTATTTATTTATATGTGGTGCTGAGAATCAAACCCAGGGACTCACACATGCTGGGCAAGTGTTCTACCACTGAGCCACAACCCCAGCCCAACAATTCTTAATGTATAGGAACTAAAAACAGAACATCAAAGAAAATGAAATGAAATTTAACAAAAATTAAAGGGATAAAATGATGGATCAACAATCATAACTGGAGACATTAACACTCTTCATTCAATGACTGGCAGAATACCTAGGTGAAACAATTAATAAAAATTTTTTTTTAGTATTGAGGATTGAACTCAGAGTCTTTCACATACCACCAAGCTACTCTAAGTTTCCCAGACTGGTCTGAAACTTTCAATCACCCTGCTTCAACCTCCCAAGAAACTGAGAATATAAGAGCATAACACCATGGTCAGTACAAAATAAACTTAAAGAAATATTTGAATAATGCTATCAACTAACTTGTACCATTCAAATTGTAATGCATCATGCCCAGAAGCTATAGAATATACAATTCAATATTCTTCCCAAGTGTTCATAAGTTATTCCATAAAGTAGATCATATGATGTGCCATAAAATAAGTTTTTAAAATTCTCAAGGTATTGAAATCATACAAAGCATATTCTTTGAAGACAGAGGAGCTTAGTTAGAATTCAATAATAATATATCTAGAAAATCTGCCAAGGATTTGGAAATATATATTCGCCTTAATACTACAGGAACAAATAAACAAATCACAAGTGAGTTGTGAAATATTTTTAATTTGGTGATAGTAAAATAACAAAATTTCAAAAGTTGTGAAAAGCAGCAAATGAAATAAGAGGGAAATTTAAGCTGGGCATAATGGTGCACATCTGTAATTGCAATGACTTAGGAGTCTAAGGCAGAACAATGGCAAGTTTGAGGCCAGTCTCAACAATTGAGTGAAACCCTGTGTTAAAATTAAAAAATAAATAAATAAAAAGAGCTGGGAAAAAAATCTCACTGGTAATTAACCCCCAGCTCTAAAAGAAAGGAGGGGGGACAGAATTTTTACCTTCAAAGGTTTATATGAGGAAAAGAAAACCTAAAAGCAATTATCTACGCTTATAAATTTTTAAGCTTTGACCTTGAGAAGAAAAAAGTAACCTAACATAAATATAAGTGATTAAATAATAAAAACCAAATAAAATTTCTTGAAAATTATAAAGATCAATAAAATAGAAAATAAATAAAAAGCAACAAGAGCAAAATTGGGAGTGACATCAGCAAGATGGATGATGAGAGGTGCCTGGGGCATTTTCTTCCACACACACACACACAAAAAAAATTTTTTTAAAGAATTAAAACAAATACTATTTCACTGGAATGTTTCAAACAGAGCACCAAACTACAGTGGCAATGTAGCAGAGATGAAAAAGAGCAAACACACAACACCTTCCATCCCATCTTTCAAGTTGAATCTCTGAACAAAATAATTAGTCAGGTGGAGAAAGCCTAAGCAGGAGGCCCCCCATAGTCCCTACTAATACCAATAACACCAGAAATATCTGCTTATAAAGAAATCTTCAACCCTTAAAAATCATCATCCCAGTTTTCAGAGTATCCAGAGATAAAGAGTCCAGACTACTTTGTGCCTTCCCATCTCAAAGCCCCTATTGTGCAATATCATCTTGATATTCTATCTAAGTGGGGTTTATGAAGTGGTTACCTCCAAAAGCTAAGCCAATCCAAATAGTCCTGCTAATCTACTCTTAACCACATAAATCATCTAGGCAGACTACTCTGAAGAGTTTGGCTTCTAGAGAACCCATAAAATTACCTATAGGGTTTTCAGACACTGGCAGGTTGAGCCCACCAGTGTGTTCAAATCCTCACCCCATTTGCCCAGATCAAATGTAGTGACTATTTATCAGGTGCTCCACCCCATGCCTGTGTATGGTGTGCTTTATTCACTCATGCCATTCTATGTTCCACCCTCACATGGTCCACATAACATAAATTCCTACATCATATCAAAAGCTATTGATTACCAATAAGAATTTATACAGACACTATGTTTCTGAGCTCACTTGGAACCATACTCATATGCCCTATCAGACTGAAACTCTAAGACACATCTTTAGGAGAAAGTCTTTTACTGTGTAAGCCACCATATGAAATGGTAGAGACAATAGATTCATCAGTTGCACAGATATCAACATAGAGACCCCAAAAGTATGAAAAAGCATGGAGGGAATTCTTTCAAGATGGCAGAATAGAGAAGAATAACTTTCCTGGATGCTCCATGGCATGAAACCAAAAAAGCAGATAGTCAGCTTTTCAGCAAGGTGGGTTAAAAGAATGGGGGGGAGGGAAGTATTTAATACTGGTATTTAATACTAGACATTAGAAGCAGATGAGGGACTGGGGAGGTTGGATAAAATAAGGAAGAAATCCCCGGTACCAAAACCACTGCCTTAGCCAGAGGCACCACCCAAAGCAATCCTACCATGGGCAAAATTAAGATGAACGTAATCAAAGTAACCCACATTTTTAGGAGACCTGAGGTATGTGTTTGCATGGAGAGGACAGAGATCAAAGACACTGCCTGACTATACTGAAAAGCATGCTGCACAATATCCTTGTACAGGAAAGAAGGTGCATCTCTCCTGGTTTCCCACAGTGGACAGATAAAGGAACCATTCTGCAACCCCAGTGCAGAGGCCAGCAAATAGGGAGCTGATTCCTGGCAAACCTGAGTTTGGCCCAAAATATAGGGCCAGGAAACCAACACTGCATGATATAGAGTGTGCCTAATTGACCAGAGAAAATCAAACATGGAGAGGAGTTTACACAGGGGAATACTGATCATGGAAACCCACCCAGCTCTCCCCCTCCCCCTTCAACCTGGATGCTTATTGGACTAGCTGGGAGAAAAGGCCCTGGCTGGAAATTTGAAAAGGCAGGATTGGGAGAGATTGAATTTGGAGAATGAACCCAAGAGACCAGGAAATAAGGGGTTCACAGTGATGAAGAACACTAAGAATTGACTCCTTGAGTGGAACTCAGGGGAAATCCCAGAGGTGTAGTTTTCCAGCATGGACTGGAAATTGCTGGGCCCTGGAGGTGTACTGATATAAAATCTTCAGAACAATCAGTATTCAACAAAGTATGTGGAGTCTACCTAAGCTGAAACCCCAACTCCAGCAGTTTTGCATATTGGATGTCCTCACACACTCCAGCAACCCCAACCTGCTGGTGGAATAAGCATCACACTCCAGGCCAACCCACCTAACACTGCTGAGAAGGGAAACTGAAAACATTTGAACTTTAATTGAAATAATTCTTTAATTTTTATTTTCATTGAGATTTTTCACTCTCTCTCATACATATTCATATTTTTTCTCATTTCTAGTATTTTGAAGCTAGTTATTTTTAAAGGATGAATATTTTGAGGACTAACATGTTTGACTAGTATCAAATGTTCTGTTTTGAATATTTTTTTTTAAATTTTTACTTTATACAGTTTTTCTCTCACTTATCTGTTTCTTTCTATTATCTTTTCTCTTCTGCTAACAGACAATCTCTATGTTTCTTTTTACTCTTCCTTTAATTCTTTTTACTTCTATATTCTCTCCTCCTACCTCATAATCATCCCATCCTACATTATTTCTCTTTTCTCCCTGTCCATCATTCAAAATTATAAACCCTTTTGCAAAATTTTGTTTCTTTTACTGTGGGCAATAACTGATTATATCATTTCTGTTAATGTGAAAATTAACATTGCAGATATCATAGCAGGAACTTTTGAATTTAATGCTGAATATTGTTTGCATTTGTTGTTGTGATTATTTGTCTCCCCATAAATGGAGAGGCACTGGAAACCTTCAAGGACATTATAAGTACCCAGTTTAGAGATTCTACTGCCTCGGATCCATACTGTTAGATGGGTAAACACACAAACAACATGAAAAATCAGGGGGGAAAATTGCCACAAACAAATATTTCAATGACAGAATCCACTGACATCACATTGGAAAAAAAATTTCAGAGAAAAAGTTTAGAATGGTCATATTTAAACTGATCTACAAGGTATAGAACAATGTCATAAGTGAAATTGGAGAGAAAACAAAGAAGTGAAAGATTACTTCAATAAGGAGATAGAGATTCTGAAGAACAGTCAGAAATCCTCAAAATGAAGGAATCAATAAACTGAATTAAAAATTCAATGGAAAGCATCACCAGAACGCTAGACCACTTGGAAGACAGAGTTTCAGGCAATGAAGAAAAAATACATAAACTTGAAAATAAAGTTTGCCATGGAGAAAAGATGTTAAGAGACCATGAAGAGACCATGAAGAGAAAATTCAAGAAACATGAGATAACATGAAAACATCAAATTTAAGATTTATTGGCATAGACAAAGGCTCAGATATACAAACCAAAGGAATGCACAATCTTTTCAATGAAATACTATCTGAAAAATGTAATGCACAAAATAAAAACTCAAACACAGGAGGCTTAGAGGACTCAAAATATACAAACTCACAAAACACCCACGCCAAGGTACATTATTATGAAAATGTTTAACATACATAATAAGGATAGAATTCTAAAGACTGTCAGAGGAAAACAACAGGTCATATTTAGAGAAAAACTAATCTTGACCTCAATTGATTTCTCAACCCAAACCCTCAAAGCTAGGACATCTTGGAATAATACATACCAATGTCTTAAAGAAAATGGATGCCAACCAAGAATACTACACCCAGCAAAATTAAGCTTCAGAATTGATAATGAAACAAAAATCTTTCATGATAAAAAAAAAGTTAAAAGAACTTACAATTAGAAAACCTGCACTATAAACCTACTCAAAAAGTTATTTCATGAAGAAGAAATGAAAAATAAAGTGAAAACCAGCAAAGGGAGGAACTACATTAGAAATAGTCAATCAAAGCACAAACTATTTCAATGTAAAAACCAGAAATAAATCAAAACAAAAGTGAATAAAAATAATATACCAATAATGACATTGAATGTAAATGGCCTAAACTCATCAATCAAAGAACATATACTTGCAGGTTGGATTAAAAAACAAGACTCAACAATATTCTGTCTCCAAGAGACTCACCTCATAGGCAAAGACATCCACAGACTGAAGATAAAAGAATGGAAACAAAAAAACATATCACTCAAACAGTTTGCATAAACAAGCAGGGGTTTCTATCCCCATATCAGATAAAGTGGACTTGAAGGCAAATATAATCATAAGGAACAAAGAAGGTCATTTCATATTGCTTAAGGGAATTTTACATCAGCAAGATAAATAATCATAAATATTTATACCCCAAGTAATGGAGCATCTTCATACATTTAATAAAACTTTCTCAATTTCAAGCATCAAATAGACCACAACACAGTAATACTGGGTGACTTCAACATTCCTCTCTCATCACTGGAGAGATCCTCCAAACTAAAACTAAATTAAAAAGCTGTAGAACTAATGAATACAACTAATAATACAGACTTAACAGAAATATATAGAATATTTCATCCATCAATGACTGAATACAATTTTTTCTCAACAGCACATAAATTCTTCTCTAAAATAGACCACATCATAGTCCACAAAGCAACTCTTGCAAATTTGAGAGAGAGAGAGAGAGAGAGAGAGAGAGAGATGAAACCTTGCATTCTATCAGATCATAATGGAGTAAAATTGGAAAATCAATGGTAAAATAAAACATAGGAACTACTTTAATACCTGGAGACTAAATGATATGCTATTAAATAACAAATAGATATCAAATAAATCAGGGATAAAATACTTAGAGGTTGAGAATAGCTATACAACATATCAGAGTCTCTGGGATGCTATGAACACTGTTCTAAGAGGAAAGTTCACTGCATTGAACCCATTCATCAAAAGAGCAAAAAGTTATCATCTAAATAAACTAACATAACATCACAAAGGCCTAGAAAAAGAAGAACATACCAATGGCAAAATAAGGAGAAAACAGAAAATGATTAAAATCAGAGTTAAAATCAATGAAATTAAAATTTGAAAAAGACAATTCAAAAAATCAACAAAACAAAAAGTCGGTTCTTTGGAAAAGTAAATAAAACTGATAAACACTTAGCCAACAAAACAAAGAGAAAGGGAGAGAAAACTCAAATTACTAATATCTGTGATGAAAAAGGAACTATCACCATGGACATTACTAAAATAAAAATGATAATCAGAAACTAATTTGAAATGTATACAACAATATAATAGAAAAATATGAAGACATTGACAAATTTCTAGAAACATAATCTACCCAAATTGAATCAGGAGGGCATAGAAAATTTAAACAGATCAATTCCAAGCAGTGAAATTGAAGAAGCCATCAAAATCCTATTAAGAAGTGGGCATGGGAGTAGAAAAGATGGTGGAATGAGATGGACATCACTACCCTAGGTACATGTATGAAGACAGTAATGGTTTGGCTCTACTTTGTGTACAACCAGAGAAATGAAAAATTGTACTTCATCTGTGTACTATGAATCAAAATGCATTCTTCTGTCATGTGTAACAAATTAGAACAAATACACAAACATTGTTTTTTTTAAAAAAAAAAAAATGCCTACCAACAAAGAAAAGCCAGTATCAAACAAATTCTCAGCCAAGTTCTACAGAACCTTCAAAGAAGAACTCACACCAATACTCTTCAAGTTTTTCCATTAAATAGAAAGGGCAACCCTTCCAAACTCATTCTATGAAGCTAGTATCACCCTCATATCAAAAACAAAAACACAAATATCAGACCAATATCCCTGGTGAACATAGATGCAAAAATTCTTTATAAAATACTGGCAACCTGCATAAAAAAGCATATTCAGAAGATACTGCACCAGGACCCAGTGGGTCATCCCAGCGAGGCAAGGTTAGTTCAATATGCATTAATCCATAATCATAATTCATTATATTAATAAACTTAAAGACAAGAATCATATGGTTATCTCAATAGATGCAGAAAAAGCATTTGACACAATACAGTATCCATTTATGTTCAAACCACTAGAAAAACTAGGGATACTAGAAACATACCTCAACATTGGAAAAAGCTGTCTATGTTAACCCCAAGGCCAACATCATTCAAAATGGAGAAAAATTAAAGCATTTCCTCTAAAAATTGATATTAGAGTAGGATGCCCTCTTTCACCACTTCTATTCAATATAGTTCTTGAAAATCTAGCCAGAGCAAGTAGACAGAAGAAAGAAATTAAATTGATACAAATAGAATAAAAGAGTTCAAACTATCCCTATTTGCTGACAACATAATTTTGTATTTAAAAGACCCAAAAAACTCCACCAGAAAACTTCTAGAACTAATAAATGAATTCAGCAAAGTAGCAGGATATAAAATTAACATCCATAAATTAATTACATTCCTATACACCACTGATGAATTAGCTGAAAAAGAAATTAGGAAATAGTTTTCCTCATTCTGGATAGCTTCAAAAATTTTAAAATACTTGAGAATCAATCTTAAAAATGAGGGAGGAAAAACCTTTCCAATAAAAACTACAGAACACTAAAGAAAGAAATTGAAGAAGACCTTAGAAGATGGAAAGATCCTACATGTTCTTGGATAGATTGAATTAATATTGTCAAAATGGCCATATTATCAAAAGCTCTATACAGATTTAATGCAATTCCTATTAAAATTCCAATGATGTTCTTCATAGAAATAGAAAAGCAGTCATGAAATTTATTTGGAAAAACGAGAGGCCCAAAATAGCAAAAGCAATCCTTAGCAAGAAATGTGAAACAGGAGGCATCAAAATACCAGGCCTTAAATTCTACTACAGAGCTATAGTAACAAAAATGGCATAATATTGGCACCAAAACAAATATGAATACCAATGGTACAGAGTAGAAGACAGAGAGAAAACCCCACATATACATGGTTCTCTCATACTAGACAAAGGCACCTTAAGCATACATTGGAGAAAAGACAGCCTCTTTAACAAATGGTGCTAGGAAAACTGGAAATCCACATGTAGCAAAATGAAATTGAATACCAATCTCTTACCCTGCACAAAACTCAAGTAAAATTGGTTCAAGGCCCTAGGCATTAGACCAGACACTCTGAACCTACTAGAAGAAAATGTAAGGATAATTCTCCAAGTTTTGTCTGTCTCCCAAGACAGAAAAAAAATTGAGAGATTTATCATTAATATACAAGTCTTACAAAATATGCTTAAGAAAGCCCTAGAGCTAGAAACAAAAAGAAGCTAACTACCAACAAGAAACAAACAAATGTAGAAAACTAGGAGTGGAATAAGTGGGTCAAATGGTGGTTCTATTCCAACTTTTCTGAGGAAAATACATACTGTTTCTCATAATGGTTGCATCAATTTGAAGCCCCACTGGCAATATATGAATGTACCTTTCCACCCACATCCTTGCCTATATCTATTTTTGCTTATATTTTTGATGACTACCATTCTGACTGAAGTGAGATGAAATCTTAGAGGAGTTTTGATTTTTGATTTCTCTAACTGCTAGAGATGTTGAACATTTTTTCGTAATGTTTTTGACCATTTTAATTTTTTTTTTGTGAAGTGTCTATTCAGTTTCTTAGCCCATTTATTGATTTATTTGTTTTTTTTATGTTAGGTTTTTTTGAGTTCTTTATATACCTGTAGGCTCTCTCATCATGTTATATATTGTTTCCTTTGCTGAGAAGAAGCTTGTTGGTTTGAATCCATTCCACTTACTGAATTTTGATTTTACTTCTTGTGTTTTAGGAGTCTTGTTATGGAAATCAGTTCCTAAGCCGACAGGGTGAAGATTTGGGCCTACTTTTTCCTCTGTTATGTGCAGGGACTCTGTTCTAGTGCCTAAGTCTTTGATCTACTTTGAGTTTAGTGCATAATGAGCAATAGGTTTTAATTTCATTTTGCTACAAATGGATTTCCAGTTTTCCCAAAACCATTTGTTGAAGAGGCTACCTTTTCTCCAATGAATGCTTTTGAAGCCTTTGTCCAGTATGAGATAGCAGTATTTGTGGATTTGTCTCTGTGTCTTCTATTCTTTAGCATTGGTCTATGTGTCTGTTTTGGTGACAATACCATGTTGTTTTTGTTACTATGGCTCTATAATATAGTTTAAGCTCTGGTATTGTGATGCCTCCTGCTTTACTCTTATTGCTAAGGAATGCTTTTGCTATGCAAGGTCCCTTACTTTTCCAAATGTATTTCATGATTGCTTTTTCTAGTTTTATAAAGAATGTCATTGGGATATTAGTAGGAATTGCATGACATCTGTATAGTGCTTTTGGTAGTATGACCATTTTGACAATATTAATTCTATCTATCCAAGAACATGAGAGATCTTTCCATCTTCTAAGGTCTTCTTTAATTCCTTTCTTTTGTGTTCTGTATAGTTTTCAGGGTAGCAGTCTTTTACCTCTTTTGTTAGCTTGACCCCAAGGATTTGAGGCTATTGTAATGGGGTAGTTTTCCTAATTTCTCTTTCAGTGGATTCATCACTGATATTTAGAAATATGTTTGATTTATGGATGTTGATTTTATATCCTGCTATATTGCTGAATTCATTTATTAGTTCTAGAAGTTTTTCAATAGAATATTTTGTGTCTTAGAAGACACAAATATACAATCATGTAGTCAGGACATAGTGATGGTTTGAGTTCTTCTTTTCCTATTGGTATCCCTTTAATTTCTTTTATCTGACTAATTGCTATGGCTAGAATTTTCAGGACTCTGTTGAATAGCAGTGGTGAAAGAGGGTATCCTTGTCTTATTCCAGCTTTTAGAGGAAATGCTTTCAATTTTTCTCCATTAAAAATAATGTTGACATTGGGCTTGGCATATCTTCAAATATTGAGGTATGTTCCTACTATCTCTAGCTTTTCTAGTGGTTTGAATATAAATAAATGCTGAATTGTGTCAAATTCTTTTTCTGCATCTATTGAGATGTTATATGATTCTTATCTTTAAGTCTATTGATGTTATAAAATATATTTTTTTATTTCCATATATTGACTCAAACTTGCATCCCTGGGATAAGCCCCATTTGATCATGGTGCATTATCTTTGGAAAATGCTTTTGTATGTGATTTTCCAGAATTTTATTGAGAGTTTTTGCACCTATGTTCATCAGGGATACTGGTCTAAAGTTTTTTTTTTTTCCTTGATGTATCTTTGTCTGGTTTTGATATTAGGGTGATACTAGCATCATAGAATGAGTTTGGAAGGGTTCTCTCCTTTTCTATTTCATGGAAAAATTTGAGGAGTATTGATTGGTGTGAGTTCTTCTTTGAAGGTCTTGCAGAACTTGGATGAGAATCTGTGATGGCATCCTCTGTTTCATTGCTTGAAATTGATCTGTTTAAGTTGCATATGTACTCCTGATTCAGTTTGGGTAGCTCACATGTCTAGAAATTTGTCATGTCTTCAAGATTTTCTTTTCCTTTGCAGTATAAATTTTTCAAAATGGTTTCTAATTATCTTCAGTATATCAGCAGTGTCTGTTGCAATATTTCCTTTTTAATCATAATTTTGGTAATTTGAATTTTCTCTCTCTCTTTGTTAGCATAGTTAAGGGTTTTATCAATTTTTTTTTTCAAAGAATCAACTTTTTTGTCAATTTTTTGAATTGTTTCTCTTGTTTCAATTTCATTGATTTCAACTCTGATTTTAATTATTTCCTGTTGTCTACTGCTGTTGGTGTTGATTTATTCTTTTTTTAGGGTTTTGAGATGTAAAGTTATGTCATTTACTCATTGACTTTCTATTCTTTTAATGAATGAGCTCAATGCAATAAACTTTCCTCCTAGAACTGCCTTCATATTGTCTCAGAGATTTTTGTATGTTGTATTGGTGTCTTCACTTACCTGTAAGTATTCAGTTTCATCCCTGATTTCTTCTGCTATCTGTCATTCAATAGCATGGTATTTAGTCTCCAGGTGTTAGAGTAGCTTCTATTTTTCATTTTATCATTGATTAATAATTTCATCCAATTATGATCTGATGGAATGCAGGGTAGTATCTCTATTTTTTTTTTTCTTGTATTTGCTAAGAGTTGCTTCGTGGCACAATATATGGGCTATTTAAGGAAAGATCCATGTGCTGCTAAGAAGAAAGTGAATTCACTTCTTGTTGGATGAAATATTCTATACATGTCCATAAATCTAAATTATTGATTGTATTATTTAGTTCTATAGTTTCTTTGTTTAGTTTTTGTTCAGAAGATCTTTCCAGTATTGAGAGATGTCTGTTAAAATTCTCTCAGTATTATTGTGTGTAGTCTATTTGATTCTTGATATTGAGAAGAGTTTGTTTGATATACATAAATGCTCCATTTTAGGGGGAATAAATATTTACAATTGCTATGTTTTGCTGATGTATACTTCCCTCAAGCAGTATGAAATGTTCTTCTTTGTATCTGCTGCTTAACTTTGGCTTGAAGTCCATTTTTATCTGATGTGAGGATGGAAATCCCTGCTTGTTTATGCAATCTATATGAGTGATATGTTTTTCCTATCCTTTTACCTTCAGTCTGTGGATGTCTTTGCCTATGAGGTGAGTCTCTTAAAGACAGCATATTGTTGGGTCTTATTTTTTAATCCAATCTATGACTCTATACTCTATGTCATTTGATTGATAAGTTTAGGCCATTAACATTCAAGGTTATCATTGAGATATGATTTATATTTCTGATCATTTCAGTTTATTTCTGGTTTTGAATTTTACATGGTTTCTCCTTTGATTGAGTATTCCTTTAGTTAGTTCCTTCCTTTGCTGGTTTTCTTTTTCTTTTTTTTTTTTATTTCATCCTCATGAAAATTTTGTTGAGAATGTTCTGTAATACAGAACATTATAAATTCTTTTAACTTTTGTTTATTGTGGAAAGTTTTTATTTTATTTTCTAATCTAAAGCTTAATTTTGCTGGATATAAAATTCCTGGTTGCCTTCCTTGTTTTTTTTTTCAGAAACTGATATATATATATATTGTTCAAGGAACTTCTAGAATTGAAGGTCTGGGTTGAGAAATCAACTGTTATCCAATTTGGCTTCCCTCTATACATACTCTTATATTTTTCTCTTGCAGCCTTTAAAATTCTGTATTATTCTGTATGTCATTGTCATTATAATGTGACCTGGTGTGGGTCTGCTATAATTTTGCACATTACGGGTCCTTTAAGCCTCTTATATATGATTTTCCATTTCATTCTTTAGGTTTGGAAAATTTTCTGATATTATTTCATTGAAGAGATTGTGCATCTTTTGGTTTGTATATCCACTCAAATTTGGTCCTTTCATGTTATTCCATAATTCTTGGAATAGAAGTTCATGGACTCTTACCATCTTTTGTGGTCAACTTTATTTTCCAATTACATATTTTGTTTTCATTGCCTGAGGTGCTGTCTTCCCTGTGTTCTATTCAGTTGGTGATACTTTCCATTGAATTTTTAATTTGGCTTATTGATTCCTTCACTTCATGGATTGGATTTCTGCTTGATTTCTTTTAAGAATCTCTATTTATTTATTAAAGTGATCTTTCACCTCCTGAAACTTATGTCTCATTTCACTCCTTACATTCTCCTTTATGTTACAGATCAGTTTACCTATGTATGTTCTGAATTCTTTCTCTGATATTTCTTCTAATGTGTTGTCAATGAATGCTACTATTAGAGCATCTTGATTTATTTGAAATACTTTATTCTCCTATTTTTTTCATGTTGTTTGTGTGTCTTCCAATCTAGCAGTGTGGATCTGAGGCAGTACAATTTGTACCCTATAGATTTATAGTGTCTCTGAAAGTTTCCAGTGCCTTACCTTCAAGGGGAGACCAATATTAAGAGCATTCAATACCAAAAAAATACAGCCTTTGTATCCTCAGATTTTTCTAAATTGTTTTTAGTTCCAGTAAGTAGAACCTTGGAGAAGCCTTTAGGGTATTTGACATTTAAGATAATTTTATCTACAAATAGAGATAATTTAACTTCCTCCTTTCCTATTTCAATAACTTGCATTTTTTCTTTTGCCTAATTCTCTGAGACAAAAAGTACTATATTCAATAAGGATGGTGGCAGTGGACACCTTTGTTTTATTGAAGCACTTAGTGGAAGTACTTTCTCTTTTTTCCCAGTTTGACTGAAAATTTGGCATATATAACCTTTGTAATGTCAAATTACCGTCATCCTATACTTCATTGTTTGAGGGGTTTTATCATGAAGCATGTTGAATACTATCAGATTATTTTTATGCATTAACTGAGATGACTATATGTTTTCTATCCTTCATGCTGTTTCATTGTTATATATTGAACCATCCTGGAGTCCTTGGAACAAATATTACTTGATCATGGTGTGCAATCTTTCTAATATATTGGCTGATTCTATTAGAATTTTGTTGATAATTCTTACATCTGTGTTCACCAAGAATATTAGTCTACAGTTCTCTTTTTTGTTATATCCTTGTCTAGTTTAGGTATCAGGGTAATTCTGGTTTTGTAGGATGAGTTTGGGAGAATTGCTTTCTTTTACAGTTTTTGGGATAGCTTGAGAAGAACTGATATCATGTCTTCAATAAAAGTTTGGTAGAAAAGAACAGAAACCCCAAAGATTAATCAATGCATCTACAGCCAACAAAGGCACCAAAAATAATAAAAATAATACATTAGAGAAAGTAAAGCCTCACTAATAAGCAGTGGTAGAAAACACAGATGACCATGCAGAAGAGTAAAAATTAGTTCCCTCTCATCATGTACAAAAATAAGCTGAAAATCCTTCAAAGATTTAAATATAATACCTGAACCTATAAAGCTACCAGAAGAAAACATAGGGAAACACTTTAAGACAGTGGTATGGGTAATTATTCTTTGCAGAAGAAGCCAAATATAGACAACAAAAGCAAAAATTGACAAAGGGGATTATATCAAACTAAAAACCTTTAGCATAGGGTTGGGGCTGTAGCTCAGCGGTAGTGTGCTCACCTAGCATGTGCAAGGCCCTGGGTTCGATCCTCAGCACCACATAAAAATAAATTAAAAATAAAGGCATTGTGTCCAACTACAACTAAAAAAAAATAAATATATAAAAAAAACTTTAGCATAGCAAAGGAAATCATCCAGAGAATTTTAAAAAACAATCCACAAAATGAAAGAAAATATTTGCAATCTATTCATTTGAACAAGGGGCTCAAATCTACAATGTATCAGGAACTTAAATATCTCAACAACAGGATCTAAATGATCCTGTTTTAAAACCAAGGAAATTACCTTAATAGATATTTATTAAAAGAAAATTTGAAAATGGACAAGTACATGAGAAAATCTTCAATATCACCAGCCATTAGAAAAATGCAAATGAAAACCATGAGATATCACCTCATCTCAATCAGAATGAATTCATCAAAAAATAAAAAAATTAACAAATGCTAGAATGCATGCAGAGAAAAAGGAATAGTATTCACTATTGGTAGAATATAAATTAGTACAACCATTATAAAGTACAGTATTGAGTTTCCTCAAAAACTAAAAATTATACTGCAATATTATCCAGCCATCCCACTTCTGGGTACACATCCCAAGGAAATTAAAACAGCTTTTCAAAGAGATACCTGCATTCCCATCTTCATTGCAGCACTATTCACAATAGCCAAGATAAAATATCAGCAGAGAGGTGTCCCTCAGCAGATGAATGAATAAAGGAAATGTGGGCAAGTGTTTCTCAAAAGCTCCTATGTTGAAGGTTTGGTCTGACCCTCCCTGTGGCATTATTGGAAAGTGGTAGGACCTTAAAAAAGTTTTCCCTCTTTTGTGCCCTGGTCATGGAGTGAATGGTTTTGCTATGCTACCCACTCCCACTATGATGTGCTGTCCCACCACAAACCAGAGGCCTAAAAACAAGGGGGCTACCCAGATCAGAGATTGAAATTCTGAAAATCATCAGCCAAAATAAATCTTTTCTCTTTACAGTTTGATATATCTCAGATATTTGTTAGAGTGACAGAACACAGACTAACACATATACAAAATGGAATATCATCCAGTCATAAAAAAATGAAATCTGGTCATTTGTGGCAGAATAGGTGTTAAGTGAAATAAGCTAAGCATAGAAAAACAAATACTGTAAGTTCTCAACCATATGCTGAAGGTAACAAAATTGATGTCTCTCTGTTATGCGGATACTGACTCACAATGGTGGGGAGTGGAGATTCAGCTGATCAGACAAGAGGGAGTGGGGAAAAGGAAGAGGGGGGGGAATGGGATGGAAAGACAGTAGAATGAATTGAATGTAATTTTCCTATGTTCATATATAAATACACAACCAGTATAACTCCATATCTTGTACAACCACAAGAACAGGAAGTTATACTCCATGTATGTATGGCATGTCAAAATGCATTCTACTGTTATGTATAATTAAAAGAACAAATAAATTTAAAAAAACAGAAGAATTTGATTAATAGAGGCTAGGAAGTGTGGGGGCAAGGGTGATAAAGGGAGGTTGGAAAGCAGGTACCAAAATAACAATTAAGTAAAATAAGTTCTACTGCTCTACAGCATAATAGGGTGGCTGTAGTGGACAACTACCTATTATATATTTTTGAAGAACTAAAAGAAGGGAGTTTGAAATTTTCAAACACTTAACAATGATAAATAAATAAGGAGATGGAAAGGTTAATTACTTTGATATGATCATTATACATTCCATATTTGGGTTCAATTTTCACACTGTACCCTATAAGTATGTACAATTATTATATGTAAATTAAAAAGAAAATAGAAAAACTAAAATTTAGCTTTTTGAAGAAAATAATAAAATTAATAAATCCTTAGTAATTCTGATTAAGAAATAAATAGCACAAATTATAAATATCTAAAATATAGCACACTAATAAAGACTTTACATTAAAAACATAAGAAAGAAATGAAAATAATAATTTTAGGCCAAAAATATGACAATGTAGATTAAATATACAAGTTTGTACATATCTTGGCAAAACTAAAACAAGAAGAGACAACTTACATAGCATTATATCTGTTAAAGAAATTAAATCTATGACTTAAAAACTTCCTAAAAAGAAAACTAATTCAAATGGCTTCACTAATGAATTCCATTAAACATTTTTCAAAAGACAACCAATATTTCCACACACTTTCAAAAAATTTAGGAGAGAAAACTTTCCAACTAATTTCAAAACCAGTAATACTCTGAAGCCAAAACCTGACAACAATATTTCAGGGAAAGAACATAATAGTCCAACATCCCTTATAAACATAGAAATACCTATCAAAATATAAGGGAATCACTCCAAAACTATATTTAAAAGGAATATCAGAAAAGGAGTAATAATTCAAGGGATGAACTTTATAATCATCTCAGTAAATGCAATCAAAGATTTAGCCGAATCTACCACTGCTTGGTGATTTAAAAATAATAATAAAAAAACAAAAAAACCACTCTCAGAAAACTAGAAATAAAAGTAACTATCCTCCATCTGATAAGGTACTTCTAAAAAAAATCCACAGAAAACATCACACTTGGTGGTAAAACAATAAATATTTCATCACTAAGGTCACAAAAATAGGTAGACATCTGCTCTCAGCATTTCTAATTAACATTGTACTGGAGTTTTATTCAGTGCAGTAAACAAAAGTTTTAAATAAAAGGCATAAGGTTGGGATAGAAAAATTACAATTGTCTTTATTTGCAAATGAAATAAATGTATACTTAGAAAATCAAAAGGAGTCTAAAAATCTACTACATATAGTATATGAATTCAAACAAGTCTTAAGATATAAGGTCAATATAAAAATATCTATTCTACTTGTGAATACTAGCAACAAACCCTAGAGACTGAATTTTTTTAAAAAATCAATACATTTTGCAGCAGTATGAAAAATGTCCAAAATGCCTAGCAATAAATTGAACATAAGACATAGAAGACTACAATTGAGAAAAGTTCAGAATATTGCTGCAAGAAATTGGAAAACCTAAATAAGTGAGGAGATATGCCACAGCAATGGGTTAGAAGACAATATTATAAAAATGTCATTCGTCCCCATATTGATCTATAGATTCAATATAATTTCTGCCAAAATCCTAACAGATTCTTTATAGAAATTGGCAAGAACATACTAAAATTTTTATAAAAATGCAAAGGATTTAAAAGAACCACAGCAATCTTAAGAAAACAAAGTTGATAGACAACACTGCCTGATTAAATAGTTACTAATTAACATGGTGTCATGTTGGCTAACTATAGGTGAAAATAAAACAATAGAAAAGAATAGTTTACAGAAATAGGTGAGGTAGGCAAGAATTTCTTCAACAGAATCCAAGGAACACTAAAGATAGAATAAAAATTATAAACTCTACATTATAAATATTTTGAATTTGTGCTCACCAAAAGAAAAGAAAAGCAAGACTGAAGGAAAATATTCACAATTCACATATCCAAGATAACTTTGACAAATCAACAGTAAGATTGATGATCCAAATAAAAATGGACAAGGGCTGGGGATATAGCTCAGTTGGTAGAGCACTTGCCTCGAATGCACAAAGCCCTGGGTTCAATCCCCAGCATCAAAAAAAAAAAGACAAAATAATTTTGACTGATACATTTAAAAATGGGGTCTGAAAAGAACAAATGACATACACAAATGGAAAAATGTTTAATCACTATCCATCAGCAAAATATATATTACAACCATGAGACCATGAGATACAACTAAATACCCACTAGAATAGCTAGTATTGAAATAACTGACTATACCAGAATGATGTGAACCAAATGGAGCATTCTTATATTGTGGTGGAAATGGTCCCCAATTCTGATCCTTAAAAAAAAAAAAAAAAACTTAGACCTATAGAAGTCAAATGCAAATGTGTCATTGCAGCTTTATTTATAATAAAAAGAAAATGAAAAATGTATATGTGGGGTTTTCTATAAGTGGAAAAATTATGCTGTCCTAAAATCCAAGTGAAGAAAATATTTCAGGGGAAAAATCTCATAATCAGCACATCAAATTTGGATATTTTAAGTAATATGAGAACTAAATCCTTACCTGAATTTAGGTAAGTCACTGCAACCTAAATAATATTAAATATCTTAAAATTAAATTCAATCTTTGAAGTTTATTTTGTTTGATGCCAAATATTTCAATTAAGAATAAAATATCATCACAATCTATTTTCCATTTTTCTGCCTTTATCATAACCTCATTTTACTAAACGTTTGGGGAACAATAATGGTGTAATGTTCTTCCTAAAATTGGCTAATATACTCCTTTAATATTTCCATAATAATCAAACCAATCAAATCCCTAATTATCATAGTATTTAATATTCTTACTATTCAATACTTATATAAAAAATTAGGCAGCTTCACAATCATTGGATTTTTGCATATTCCTCTCTTGCAGTAATAAGTTTATACAACAGTCCCAAATGACTTAGAGGGATTTCAACATATAATCATGTAACCTTTAAGGTGACATGAAGTATATAAGATGTTTTCATTTCATCACTGATATGTTTGTTTGTATATAAAAGTGAAAATTTCAGACAATAATATAATTTCAAATAAAATTTGTGGTCTATTTACTCATAGAATTATTCTGATAAGATAGCAACTTGTATGATCACAAAAACATGCAGAAATAAATTTAAGATATATATTTAGTTATCTGGACTTTGTAAGATCAGGTGGGAAGAGAAGATTCAGGCTATTGATGTAACTATGAATTTTGATACCTCTTCTACTAGTGTGAAATTTTTTTAAAAAACTTTCTAAATAACTCAAGGGTTAAAGAAGAAATCACAATTAAAACAAAAATTATAAAGAATTCAATATCAGAGAAAATAGTTTACACAAAGTCACACACCTATTTGATAATCTGTTAGTAGTTATTATCTGATTCTCAGTTTTTAACTATCATGAAACACTTTCTTCGTGATTCTGAAAAATGCCTAGACAATATCTCAGGTCACTAAAAGACACCTGATACTGGACAGAATTTATTTTAATCTCTTAATATTAATTTTCCAGAAGAATTCAGTGGAAACTCATTAATCATTCACATCTCCTGCCAAAACATAAGCTCCCTGAGGGTAGGCATGTGGCTAGTCATGTTCATTCTCTTTCACATCCTCGATATCTGGAACAATGCCCAGTATATATGCTATGTTCTTGAAAAGTATGCATTGAATGTTAAAAGGAAGGAATAATTAAAATTTGGAGATCTTATCTGACATTTGCTTTTGTATCCCAAACTCTACTCATGTAACATAAATTATATTTCAAATCACAATGATCTAAATGTTTAACAGAGAAAGGAAAAATGGAATAGTATTATAAAAGGATTCTATCAATATTAGCAGTATAGAGCAGAAATATAGGAGATATTAAAAAATAAAAACCTATATGATGGGTATTCTGGGGAAGGGTCAGCTTTTAAGAATCTACTTATTTTAAAGGCATTGCTACAAGTAGAATCCTCCCTGCCACCTCCCAAAATGTGTATACTGAAGTCCTAACACCAGTACTTCACAATATGGCCTTATTGGAATTAAGGTTGGTGCAGATGTAATTAGTTAAATTAAGAAATGTCATACTCAAGTAGGCTAGAATCCTGATCCAATATGATTGATGTCCTCATAAAGAGAAATTTGGACACAGACACTCTTACCATGTAAAAATAAATGCATTGTAAAAATGAAAGCAGAGATTAGAGTAATACTTCTATAAGCCAAGGAATGTCAAAGACGGTCAGTAAACCACCAAAGTTAGGGGAGAGGCATGGAATAAATATTTCCACCCCTCACAACTCTATGAAGAAGCCAACTTGGTCTGTACTTTGATCTCAGACTTCTATCTTCCCAAACTGTGAGAAAATAAATTTCTATTGTTTAAAGCATACAATTTGTGGTACTTCCTTATAACATACTTAGCAAGCTAATAGTGCCACCTTAAGGATAATTTATTACATTTCTTGGACTCTTGAAGCATTTTCAGTTGAACATCTTGCTGTGGCAGGTGGTTTTTCTATGAACAATATGAGAGAGATAGATGGAGAGGAGGCTGGGGCCAGTCTGTGGAAGATTTGAAATGTCATAAGAAACTTGACCTAAAGCATCAAGTGAATCATTAAAATGGATGACCTTTAAATATTTCCAACTTTGAATGCTTATAGCACTATGGTCCTAAGATTATTTCTCTCTCTGGGGTCATTATTCAGAAGAGAAAAATGGTATATCTGTTCCAGCACAATTTCACTGAGCACTTAAGGATACTATCCATCAAGGACTGCTCTCTTTTGAATGGGTTCCAAAGCATCTGAAAGTGAAAAGTTGAATTCTTGCCCTTAGTTCTCAATAAATATGAATAAAAAGATAAATAAGAAAGCTGATGACCTTATAATATTTTTATGGTGATTCTGCACCATGCATCTGAGATGTTCACATCTTAAAGGAATCTATACCTATGTTATAGAGAATTCCTTCCACACGTCTCTGTGGTCAGCTATCAGGGGCATGGATCCTCCCTTCAGTATCCTGAAGCTCCTATAAGCTCACTTGAATTCAGAGGCTTAAAATGTTGTAAAGAAATGCTGGGATCCAATTATATCACTGGAATATTACAGGGCAGCCCTTGACCTAAGAATCAAGGGAACTTATATTTTGTTACTGATGAATATTGTTACAATTAAAAAAAAAAGAGTATTCTCTGAACTTCAGTTTGTTTTAACATTTTGACACTTTTTCTTACACATCACTACTTCCCACAAGTCTGTCTTTGAAGACAGGCCCCATCAATTTACCTTATTCCCTAGCACAGTGTGTGACTGCTACTTTTCTTGAATATGGAAGAAAAAATAAAATCAATATTTCCCTCTTAATGGATAAATCAAAACTTTGATTCTGGGGTCCCGACAGAACATATTCTGTCTCCCACTGCATCAGGAATCTGCTTATTGAAAGTAATGATGAAATAAGAAATGAATTTATCCATGGTTTGGCCTAAAACAGTAAGACAGCTAGCCTAGAAAATTGTCTTCCTGGTACCACAAGGAGCTTTAAAATTTCAAAGAAGGAGAGTAAAAGAAAATGCATATGGATCTTCAGCAGTCAGACTGGGGGCTAGAGCCTGGAGGTGTGATACAATGCTGATTTTCCCACTTGTGCCAGGACTTGGGGTGGGGAAGGAGTATCCCATGTACCAGCATAAGATGAAGCTGGCAAGGAAAAAGCAACTGAAAAAGTACAGGTTGGGCTTTTCATTTAAATCTTTTAATTTTAAAGAAGCCCCAGTCACAACTTCACAGGACAAAGTATTAAGACAATGTGTTACCAAAGCACAAAGATTCATTACACTTGGTATTACTTCTCCCTGAAAGTTCTCAATGCATTGTAAATTAAAGGACCCTTCTTCAAGTCTCCTTCCTCTCTCCACGCAGACTTATATAAATACATTCATTACATTTTATTAGAATTATCTCCTTATGGCTCCTTTTTCATCTAATTATATACTACTTTTATGAAAGAAAGGCAAGGGTTTTATTTTATTCTAAATTTTTGTATAACCCAACATGTATCATAATGCCTAAAACTTTGTAGGTACTTAAAAATCCTTGCTTCATACATGTTTATTGTTTCCCAGGAAGAGAATAAACTTTGAATGTATGAAATAAATAGAACATCCAGGTGATGATGCTAAGTAGACATTTGTTAAAACAAACAAACAAACAGGTTGTTAATGGTTTGGCTATGAGGTGTCCCCCAAAAGCACCTGTGTTAATGCAGGAATGTTCAGAGTTGAAATGACTAGATTATGAGAACTGTAACTGTCCATCCTAGTTTGAATGGACTAACTGGGCGATAACTATAGGTAACGTATGCTTGGAGGAGGTGAATCCTTAGGCACAGACCCTGGAAGGGTTCATCTTTCCTGTGACCTCTACTCCTTCCTTTCTCTGCTTCCTAGCCACCATGGATAGAAAGCAGTGCTTTTCCACCATGCCTTTCTTCCATGATGTTCTGCCTCATCTTGGGTCCAGAGCTATCTTGGGTCCAGAGCAACCGAGTAGTCCCACTATGGACTAAATCTCTGAAATAATGAGCCAAAATAAACTTTCCCTCCTCTAAGTTGTTCTTCTCGGGTATTTTTGGTTACAACATGCAAAACTAATACATAGCATAAAAGGTCATGATGGGTTTAAAAGTAAGTCATAGACTTTGAAGGAGATAGTCCAAGCCTGTTTTCTATTGTTAATTTCAGATTCTACATTATACAGCATCTGTGTCATTTCTATCTTGATAATTTCAGCTTTATTTGTCTCTTTTGTGTTTAACTATTCAATTTCCAGCCTTACCCATGTGTCCTACTGGGTTATATGCTTCTATATTTATTTTACAAAAATATGATATGATATAAACTTCTCTATTTTACTTTCCCTATGTAACAAAATCCCTCTTACTTAGGTATGCTATTCTTAACAGTCCCATAATATTTTATGACATATTTATTAATTAGATTGAATAATACATTGCTATAATAAAGAGATCTAAAAACTGCAATAAGTAACAAAAGAAATAAGATTATTTCCCTTTCATCCTGCCATTCACATCAGTCGTTTCCTGCCCACAGGTTGCTTGTTCCATACCGTTGTTCAGGGCCAGGCTGAGGATAGCTTTATTATCCTTAACACGCAGCTCTTGAAGTTGCTCTAATCGTTGCATTCCCATCCCAGACTGGACAAACATTCATGAAAAGGCAAATGTGGGAGATACACAGAACAATTCTGGATTGATACACACCATTTCTATTCACATTTCATGGACAAAAGTTGGCCTTTAGGCCACACATAACATGAGGAAGCCTTGGGAGATCAGCCAAGCAATCATACAATTTATTACTTCAGGAGTGTTCGTTTAGGTGGGCAATGTGGATTTACTCTTACTTCCTAGTGTTTTTATTTGTATGTGTTCAGGAAATGGAAGTAAGATTCAATCACTGTGGTCACATTGGTTCCCAAACTGAGCTGTAATTCTTTGCACTTCCACAGTGATGTAAGTAGGAAGCTCCCTTCTCCCCACCAATCCTCTATTAGGTACAATATAAAGTATAAAGTATGAAGTACAATATAAAGTATAGGTACAATATAAAGTATAATCACTCTTTTTCTCTTGCTATTCTATTGAATATATAATAATAATTCATTCTTAATCTTTATTTGCATTACTCTGACCACTAGAAACTTTTGGATTCTATTATGTAATTAGTGGTCATTTGGATTATTTTTATCTGAATTAGGGCTCTTTATATCTTTTACCTATTTTTCCATTAGTTAATTTGTTTTTTCTTAATGGTTTTATCTTGCTGAACTTATGTTTGTAAAAAGTGAGAAAAGATTTTTCTAGCCCTGGAAATATGTGTTTTTAGATTTATCTCTTCCTCAACCCTGTCACTGTTTCATGAAAATCACCGACCTTAATATATTCCAAAGGCTTATGTTTCAAATGTGCCAGAATAACTCCAAGTTCTCCTATAAATTTTAACATAAAACCAAAGGCCAAATATTGTCTCTAATATGTGGATGCTAATTCACAATAAGGGGGGGGGGGGGGCACTAAAGAAGAATAGACTTACTTTAGATTATATAGAGGGAAGTGAAGGGAGAGGAGGGGAGAAGAGGGTATGCAGGGACAGGAAGGATAGTCGAACAAAACAGATATTATTACTTTATGTATATATGTAACTGCATGACCAATATGATTCTACAACATGTACACTCAGAAAAATAAAATTATATCCCATCTATGTATGATATATCAAAGTGTAAAAATGCATTCTACTATCATGTACAACTAATTAAAACAAATAAAAAATTTAAAAAAAATTAACATACAATCCTGGGCTTAATCTGTTCCTCATAAAAACAGAATAATGGAAAATACACGCTAATATTTCATTTCTAAAATGGCCCACAAAAGTTAGGCATCGGCAAGTTTCCTTTTGTCAAGAAGTACACAGTCCCCTGACTACTAAGGCCCCCATATGCCAATCAAAACACTGTAGAAGAGCTAATTCATTTGAAGAGGAAAGTGCTCATCTCGTAAATAAAATACAGAGCTCCGAGTCAAGTACAGTGTGATAGCAGATTGATAGGTTAAGCATTCGATGGTCTTAATTTATTCCCCTGTGATGTGTAATCAGCATTACAAAACCTCTCACACAACTCTGTGATGAATTTGGATAATCTTCCATTCAGCATTCAGAAAAACCCCTAAGCAGAGTATATCTGTGAGACTGAATAATTATGTCTATCCTCCTTCAGAAAGCTCAGAGAAGTTTGCAAGCAATAATTAAGTCCTAGAACATTTATAAGGCACAGACAAGACAAAATATTATTTTCATTTTTATACACAAAGATAAGGATGAGAGCAGTTAAAGGATCAAATGAAAGAGCTAGTTAAAGAATCCCTGAAGTGCTGATGTCAGGGTGATACTCTAGCCATGAGATTCCTCTTCTTTCCTTGTTATCAGAAAAACAGTCCTCCTCAGGTACTAGCTTAGCAAATGCAAGGGGCATAAAGAACCCAATACGGGGGCTAGTCAGCAGATACATGGGATAATTTCACTTTGCTGAGCTGCCAAACCTACTCTTCTTAAACAGTATCACAAAAGGTTGATGGAAACATAAATAAAATTTTCTTTTATACCTGGTTAAAGTTATCTACTATTTTAAAAAATTGATTTTATTTCTTTAAATACATGACAGTGGAATGCATTACAATTCTTATTACACATATAGAGCACAATATTTCATATCTCTGGTTGTATATAAAAAATGTTCACACCAATTCATGTCTTCATACATGTACTTTGGATAATGATGTCCATCACATTCCACCATCATTGCTAACCCCCTGCCCTCTTCCTTCCCCTCCAACCCCTCTGGCCTATCTAGAGTTCATCTGTTCCTCCCATGCTCCCCTTTCCTACCCAACTATGAATCAAGCACCTTATATCAGAGAAAACATTTGGCATTTGTTTTTTGGGATTGGCTAATTTCACTTAGCATTATCTTTTCAACTCCATCCATTTACCTGCAAATGCCATGATATTATTCTCTTTTATTGCTGAGTAATATTCCATTGTGTATATATGCCACATTTTTAAGGTTATCTACTTTTCAGTAATCAAATTTTCAAATTTTAAATATAATTAAAATTGAATATAGATTAATTTGACTAAGTTAAAATATCATCTTAATTTCTTTATCAAGGCATAATAAAAATTATATCTAGATAGGTGACAATTCAAATATAAAGATAAATTATTAAAATACAAATGCTAGAAGGATAATTATCTTTTCAAGTAGTTTTTAGTTTTTTCACATTTATAATAATTAAATTACATATAATACATTATTAAGAATGGTAAAAATAAATATAACCATAATGTATATGTCTGTGTTTCCTTTCTGTGGGAGACCAACCTCACACATGACTGAGTTAACTCCCCTGCTGGGTGATGTGGCATCAGGCACCCAAGCTGCTAGACTACCCCGCTCTTCTAGGGTTCGAGTGACTTGTGTCTTCCTGCCCAGGCATGTCTTCCTACAGCCCCATGGGTGGAGCTATGCTCACCTGTTCCTTTGTAATATAACCCCTTGCCCTGTTTAGAATAGAATGTTCCATGGAAGTGCCTTGTGTGTGTCCCCTTCTCTTACTGTGCCCTTGAGTGTGGCCTACCTAGATGTCAGTCAACCTGATAACAGCAAACATCATGAAGCTGGACTCAGTCCCCTGAAACCTGACCCCTTGCCTCATTTGAATAGCTTCTCCTCAATAAAAGGGTCAGTGCTTGCTCTCTTTCTGCTGACCCTTAAGGTCAGAGGAGCCGTTGAATCGATGCCAAAGAAAAAGGTATTTCTGTCTCTTGTGTGGTTATTTTGCTCAGCCCAGTCAACCCAGTTCAACTGGAGTAACCGCTGAGCCCTTTAGTCGTGAACAGAAACCCAGCTCCTTTTCAAATTTCACAAAATATATAGACGCAATGCAAACATTTATTTAGCTTTTAGCATTTTAGAATTTAAGTCTTTTTTTTCTTCCAAGCACACCTTGGGGACTGATGAAAGAAATCATTCAATCTACTAAAGGTTTTCAAAATAGTACTGATTTCCCCTAGATAGCAGAGAAAAACTGCTATAAATTCTGCCTCTGAAATATATCCCAAAGGATTTGCATTTTTCTAATTCTACTCCTCTCATCCTAGCATAAATCCCTACTGTTCTCACCTAAACAACCACAGGTTGGTGTTCTTATCTTCAGTCTGACCTTCTTTTGTTTTCCCAATACCAGCCAAAAGTATATTTTAGTAAGCAAAATTCAACCATGCCATGAGGAACATAAAACTTTTCCTTTTTCCCATTACACACAAAATAAAAACAGTAATGACGACTGTGAATTATAACACCTGTTATGGTATAGGTATGAGGTGTCCCCCAAAAGCCTATGTGTTAGACAATATAATAATTTTCACAGGTAAAGTGAATGGATTATGAGAGCTTAACTTTTATCAGTGGATTAGTCCACTGGAATTAATTAGGTAGCAATGTAGGCAGGTAGGGTGTGACTGAAGGAGGAGGTAGGTCACTGGTGTGTGACTTTGGGGTTTATATTTTGTTACTGGTAAGTGGAGTTTTCTCCACTTCATGATTGCCATGTCCTGAGCTGCTTAGAGCTATGAAGTCAGCTATGAATGGACTGAGACCTCTGAAACTGTGAGCCAAAATAAATTTTTCCTCCTCTAATTGCTCTTGTCAGGTCAGCTATATATGGACCTCAAATGATATCTTCACTGTCTGCTTCCACAGCTTCATTTCCTACCACACTGTCTTTTGCTCATACTTCTCTACCTGTTAGGGGATAGACAGATGTGAATGGTGCAGCCCTGCCTGGCCTAAGTGGTCAGGCTGTGTCATATCCCTCAAACTACCTGTTATCTGCAAGAGAAATGTAGGTCCAATTTCCCCTCTGAGTTTTACATTTGATTCTTCATTTCCCAAAAATTCTATAAATGGTGACCACCCTCTAACAATTGAAGGTCTCAGTTTATATGTCACATTATCAAGGAGGCCTTCCAAAATTCCTTTCGCAAAATTGCTACTTTCTGGCTTTCTCTCTCATATAATCCTGTTTTATCTTCATGGTCCCAAAATTAATTTATAAGGGTTTTTTTTTGTTATTTTCCTGTTTGCTTCAGGACTCCCCAACAATAAAATAATACCCACAACAATAAGAATCTTGTCTACCTAATGCATGTCTTTATCCCTGATGCTTAGGATACTCTATAGCATACTAGTAGTACAATAAAGACTTGGTGACAAATTAACTTCAAATTCATCAGTGTTTAATCACATATATAAGAAGAGTATATCTGTGAGAAATAAGAGGAAATGCTAGCTAGGTGCAGTGGCACCCACCTGTAATCCCAGCGGCTCAGGAGGCAGAAGCAAAAGGATAGAGGGTTCAAAGCCAGCTTCAGCAAAATCGGGGCGCTAAGCAACTTAGTGAAACCCTGTGTCTAAATAAAATACAAAATAGGGGTGGGAATATGGTTCAGCAGCCAAGTGTCCCCGATTCAAGTGCCCCCAAGTGTCCCCAGTACCCCCACCAAAAAAAAGAGGAAATGTTACAGACAATCTTGTCCAGAGTGCATGTATAGTACTTTCCAATTTTCCTTTAAAACTCATTATCTTCGGTAAAATGAGTCCTTGATAAAGACAAAATTCTCACAGAGGTGCACACCTATAATCTCAGTACCTCAGAAGGCTGAGACATAAAGATTGTAAGTTCAAGGCCAGCATCAGCAATTTAGCAAGACCCTAAGCAACTTCGTGAGATCCTGTCTTAAAATTTTTTTAAAAAATAATAAAATAAAAAAGGCTGGGGATGTAGCTCAGTGGTAAAATGCTCCTGGGTTAAATCCCCAGTAACTACTCCCCAAAAAAAGAGAGAGAGAATTCATTTATCTTAATACCATCTGAGCCCAAACTTCTCTTACATGATTCCTACACTATACCAATAACCTTGTGCTCTTGATACTTTCATTATATTGTCTTTACAATAAATTCCTCAAATATCTTCAAATAAATTTTTTCTCCCTTGCCCTCAGGGATTGAACCCAGGGGTACTTAACCACTGAGCCATATCCCCAGAGCCCTTCTTGTATTTTATTTTTAGACGTATCCTCGCTACATTGCTCAGAGCCTCACTAAGTTGCTGAGTCTGGCTTTGAACTAGCAATCTTCCTGCTTCAACCTCCCAAGCCACTGGGATTACATGTGTATGCCACTGCGCTCAGCTCCCTAGAAACACATATTATGACATTCAGAACCTTCATCGTCTCCTATATATAAAATAAAGTCCAATTTCTCCATAACAGAGTAGCTAAAACCCTTAAGATTTCACCTCACAATGTTTGTAACTTATTAATGCCCAAAACAGCATTATGCTTGTAAAGTCCATTAGCCCCACATCCTGCTTTTATTCAAATTTTTTTAGTCACTTTTAACATTTATTACATTTCACCTCCTCGCAAGACTTTCCACCTGTTACATCAACAATGATGTAACAATGCCTTGACATCAGTTGCAATAAAATGGATATCATTCTTTTGATTCTAACTTGCTGATTTGCACAATTACTTCATTATTTTATGCAACCTTTTCTCCTTTATTCACCTATTGATTGGGCAGAAACTAGATCCAGATCTACACTGAATGCTAGTGCTATGAAAATATCTGGTGTTTGTTGTTGTTGTTTTGTTTTAGTTTTTGATACTGGAGATTGAACCCAGGGGTGCGTAACCACTAAGTCACATCCACAGCCCTTTTTATTTCTTTGATTTTGAGACAGGGTCTCCCTAAGTTGCTTAGGGTCTTCCTAAATTTCTGAGGCTACCTGTGACTGCAGTCCTCCTGCCTCAGCCTCCCAAGCTGCTGAGATGACATGTATGTGTCACCATACCCAGCAAAATATCAACATTCTTAAAGAAGTCACCAACATCTTACTGGGAAGTGAATAATGCACTGTGCTATGTTCTTTTAATTTTTATGTAGACTCTGGTAACTAGCTTATTATTATTTTCACTTTAAAAATGAGGACATGTACTAAATGAAATTTGCTTAATGTCACTCAACTAATAAAAGACAAAATCAGACATAGAGAGCTAATACTGAATGACCACAACCCCTTGTTTTCATCCTGCCCCTTAGCAGAATACTGCAGTGCCCAGCCACAGGCCAGAGATGGTGAATGGGTCAGCTGGCCCTGCCTTGACCATAAGAAGAAGTTTGTGAAAATGGACTACCCTTTTCAGGGACTCCTCCTGCTCATATTGAACAACATGTTGAGTGCAAATTTGCATCAAACCTGGGCTTGGATTGGCCTCTATTGTCACCAAAACAGTGACAATACATCAACAGAATACTCTATGATAAACCTGAAGTTAGTCATCATCTAGTACTGAAATAGTGGAAGTGACTGCAGGTTCAGTGGAAACAACCAGGCTATTAAGAATTTCTGGAAAGACAGGAACAAACAAAACCAGATTATGAAGAATGGAATAAGTACCTATAGTTCAATACCCAGATGACATCAGACACCAAGAAGAATGAAGAGCTTTCAGGAAAACATAACCTCACCTAATATTAAAAACAAGGTGACAGAAGCTGACCAGAGAGTAATCAATTATGGAGAACTTTCAGATAGAAAATTTAAAGCAGTTATTTTAAGAAAAATGAGTTTAAAGAAAATACAGAGAAATTATTGAATATTTGACAGAGACACTAAACAGAGAGAAGTGAGCAATTTTTTAAAATCAAACAAACCATTGTGTTGAAAAACGTATTAAGCAAAATTAAAACACAATAGATGACATTGATAGCAGGATAGATCAAACAGAAGAAAAACCATTAATGAACGTGAAGACAGGATATTGGAAAATATACAGTTGGAGGACAAAAAATAAATTTTAAAAAAACATGGGAAATTTGAGACATTTAAGGAGAAAATACTGGAATCATTGGGACTTGAGAATTTCAAAGGGGCAGAAAGGTCATTCAAAGACATAATAATGGAAACCTTTCCAAACCTAAAGAAGGTTATAAATATCTAGGAACAGGAAGGTCAAAGGTCACAAGTTAGATTTAACTAAACTAAATCTTCCCCTAGACATCAATTTCTTAAAGGGAAAAGTACAGAGAAGATGTTTTCAAGGCCATAAGAGAAAAGAAATACCTAACACAGAGAAGTATCCAACTTGCCTGGCAGCAGACTTCTCAGCTGGATCCTTATAGGCCAGGAGAAAGTAACATGAGATTTTCACAGTGCTTAAGAAAAAAAAATAACAAAAAACTTTCAACTGAGAATACTGTACCCAAAGAAGCTATCTTTTAGAAATGAAGGAAAGATAGAGACATGCCAAGATTGAAAAAAAAAAAACTTTGCAAAAAATGTCTCCACCAGACATCTCCTACAAGAAATGATAAAGGGAGTTCTTAAAACTTAAGAAAAAGAGATTTTAAAGTAGGAAGAAAACATGAAAAGGTATAAAACTCACTGGTAAGAGTAATTATATAGACAAATTTGGAATGCTGTAATGTTTTCAACTCAGTATATAAATATTTATATTTGGTTTGAAAACTAAAAATATTAAAAGTAACAATAACTACATTCATATGTCAAGAGATAAATAATATAAAAAATCAAGATGAGCACAAAAATTCAAAATGTCGGGGTGAATGGAGGGGAAGTGTAGAGATTTCTTATTAGTATATTCTCTCTTATTCTTTTGTTTATTTGTTTCAACATTGTTTTATAATCATGTAAACTTGCTTAATCTCAAATAACAAATTTTTTTATTATCAAAATATCATTTTTTGTAAGCTTCATGGTAGCCAAAAAGCAAAAACCTATAGTATACAAACCAAAAATATAAGCAAAGAACTAAAACACACTACTCTAGTAAATCTCTGAACCATAAAGAAACACATATGTATTTGTTGATTAATTGTATATCCTCTTCTGAGAAGTGTCTGTTAATGTCCTTGGCCCATTTATTGATTGGGTTTTTTTGTTTTGTTTTGTTTTTTTGTGTGTTTTGTTTTTCGGTGCTTAGCTTTTTTAGTTCTTTATATACCCTAGAGATTAGTGCTCTATCTGATGTGTAAGGGGTAAAAATTTGCTCCCAAGATGTAGGCTCTCTTTTCACTTCACAGATCGTTTCTTTTGCTGAGAAGAAATTTTTAGTTTGAGTCCATCCTATTTATTTATTCTTGGTTTTAATTCTTGCACTACAGGAGTCTTATTAAGGAAGTTGGGGCCTAATCCCCATTCTTCTAATAGACACAGAGTCTCTGGTTTAATTCCTAGGTCCTTGATCCACTTTGAGTTGAATTTTATGCATGATGAGAGATAGGGGCTTAATTTCATTTTGTTGCATATGGATTTCCAGTTTTCCCAGCAACATTTGTTGAAAAGGCTATCTTTTCTCCTATGCATGTTTTTGGTGCCTTTGTCTAAAATAAGATAGAGAAATGCAAATTAAAACTACTCTAAGATATTATCTCACTCCAGTCAGAATGGCAGCTATTATGAAGACAAAGTGTTGGCGAGGATGTGGGGGGAAAGGCACACTCATACATTGCTGGTGGGATTGCAAATTGGTGCAGCCAATATGGAAAGCAGTATAGAGATTCCTTGGAAAACTGGGAATGGAACCAACATTTGATCCAGCTATTCCTCTCCTTGGTCTATATCTAAAGGACTTAAAAACAGCATACTACAGGGACACAGCCACATCAACGTTTATAGCAGCACAATTTATAGCAGCCACATCAATGTTTATAGCTAAACTGTGAAACCAACCTAGATGCCCTTCAGTGGATGAATGGATTAAAAAAAATGTGGCATATTACACAATGGAATTTTACTCAGCATTAAAAGATAATAAAATCATGACATTTGCAGGTAAATGGATGGCATTTGAGAAGATAATGCTGAGTAAAGTTAGCCAATCCCCAAAAAACAAATGCTGAATGTTTTCTTTGATATAAGGTGACTGACTCATAGTGGGGTAGGGAGGGGGAGCATGGAAGGAATAGATTAACTCTAGATAGGGCAGAGGAATGGGAGTAGAAGGGAGGAGGCAGGGGGTAAGCAAGGATGGTGTAATGTGATGGACATCATTATCCAAAGTACATGTATGAAGACATGAATTGGTGTGAACATACTTTATATACAACCAGAGATATGAAAAATTGTGCTCTCTATGTGTAATAAGAATTTTAATGCATTCTACTGTCATGTAGTTAAAAAATAAAATCAAATTTAAAAAAGAAAGAAACATATATGTGAGAGTGAGGTTAGAAAAAAAGGAACTACAATAAAACTAAAAAACAGGTTAAAAACTTGCTATAATAGGACTGAATTTTGATAACTTTTTTGAAAATTAAATTCTCCAATTAAAAGACATAAATCGACTGCCATGTAGTAAAAACAAAAAAAACCCAACTATATGTTGTTTACAAGAAACTCATTTCCCCTCTAAAGATACACATAGACTAAAAAAATAATAATAATAATAATAATGAAATAACATATAAATGCAAATGGTATCAAAAAAAAAACTCAGGAATACCCACATTTATATCAGATAAAATCACATAAAGGTTATAAGGTAAGGATAAAGGGGTCAATTTAGCAAGAGGAAATAAAGGACACCTAGATTGAAAAAGAGTAAATCAACTTGTCACTGTTCACAAATGACTTGAGTTTATACATAGAAAACCTGAAATATTCCACCAAAAATCCATTAGGAATAATAAATTCAGAAAAATTGAATAATATAAAATTATCATGCAAAACTCAGTAGAACTGTCATATGTGAACAGCCAAGTATCTGACACAGGAATCAAGGAAGCAGTACAATCTTTAATAGCTATGAAAAATATAATTAAATACCTAGAAATTATTCCACCAAAGAGGTGAAGGATCTCTACAATGAAAACATTTATAAAATAAAATCTGATTTTTAAAAAAGTGAATAGGACACATAAAAATAAGGACATCCTATGTTCATGGACTGGAATAATCAATATTATTGAAATGTTTATACTACCCAGAGTGATCTATAGAATCATTACAGTTCTAATCAAAATATCAATAATACTCCTCACAGAACTAAACAATCCTAAAAATTTATAAAACCCAAAACCCCCAAATAGCCAAAGCCATCTTGGACAAAAACAACAAAGCAGGAGGCATTATACTACCTGACTTCAAAACATACTACAAAGCTATACTAATCAAAACAGTGTGGTACTGACATAAAAGCACACACAAAACAGTGGAACAGAATATAGATCCCAGAAGTAAACCAATACATATACAGCCAACTGATTTTCAAAAAAAAAGGTAGTAAGAACATGCAGTAATGAAAGGGCAGCCTTTTCAACAAATGATGCTGGGGAAAATGGATATCTACAAGTAGAATAATAAAATTAGACTCCCATCTCTCACCACATACAAAAATTAATTCAAGTGGATTAATGGCTTTAATGTAAGATCAGGAACTATAAAACTACTAGAAGAAATCTAGGAGAAATGCTTCAGCACATTGGGATAGGCAAATATGCTTTGGTCAAGAGCCCCAAAGCATAGGAAACAAAAACAAAAATAGAAAACTGGCATTTCATCAAACTAAAAAACAATTATTTTTTGTACAGTAATAAAAACAATTAAGTGAGCATGCTCACTTTATGCATGAACATATTATGTAATGCTTACATTAGGTTAAACATTACACAATATGCTCATGCATAAAGTAAGCATGCAACCTACAAAATGGGAGAAAATATTTGTAAATGATACATCTGATAATGGGTTAATATCCAGAATATAGAGAGAACTCTAATAATAGTAAAAAAATTTAATGGGCAATAGAACCAAATAGACATTCCTAAAAAGACATGCAAATGGCCACCGTGTGTGTGTGTGTGTGTGTGTGTGTGTGTGTGTGTAAATAAAATACAGTACTAATCCTCATGGTGATGCAGATCAAAACTCACCCTAGTAAGAATTGCTCTTATCAAAAAGATGAAAGATTTAAAGGGCTAGTGAGAATGTGGAGAAAAGGGAAATTTTATTCCCTATTAGTGGTGATGTTAATTTAGTATAATCATTGTGGAAAACCTGTGTGCATGTTTCTCAAAATATTAAAAATAGAACTACTGTATGATTTAGCAATCCCACTCCTTGGTCTATAGTTATCCAAAGTAAGTGAAATTAGTATGTAAAAGAGATAGCATCACTCCTATGTTCATTGTGGCCCTATTAAGATATTGAAGAAATGAAAAGAACTTACATGTCTATCAAATGATGAACAGCTAAAGAAAATGTATATTCAACCAATGAAACTACTTACCAATATGTTAAGCAAAATTATTCAGGCAAAAAAAGACAAGAACTACATGATCTCACTCATGTGTACAATCTACTAAAGTTGGTATCATAGAAGTTTAGTTGAATGGTGGTTACCAAATTCTGGGGAGAGCAAGAGGAATGGAGTGGGGAAGATAGGCTGATCTACAGGTACTAAGATAGAGTTATATATGAACAAGAAATTCTGGTTGCTAGTCCACAGTAGGGTGACTATAGGTAAGATTAATGTAATTTACATTTCAAAAGTCCAGGAGAAAGAATTTTAAATATTTTCACCATAAAGAAATGATAAATGCTTCACACACATACCCAAGAGTGATCTCTAAGGACTCTTGGCTTAGCTCTTACATGTAGATAGGAACAAGGTCAGTTTGACCAACTTGGTAGTAAACACCTGATGAAAGAGTACAGACTGAGCACAGTCCTATGTGGACTTTTTTTTGTTTTTTTGGACCAGGGATTGAACTCAGGGGGCACTCAACCACTGAGCCACATCCCCAGCCCTGTTCTGTATCTTATTCAGAGATGGGGTCTCGCTGAATTGCTTAGCACCTAGCCATTGGTGATGCTGGTTTTGAACTCTCTATCCTCTCACCTCAGCCTCCCCAGTAGCTGGGGTTACAGGCATATGCCACTCCACCTGACCCTACATGGACACTGAAAAGGAAAAACAATGTTTATTTTTAATGTAACTTAAGGTGTACACTTGTGTTGTCAGCCCTACCAAGTAAAACTGGAGGCTAAAAAGAAAATATTCTTGTGTGAGTATGCCTAATAATGATCACAAAGGACTCTAGATCACAAATTTGTCCTGAGTTAATTGGAGTCTGATCTCATAGACCTACAAATCTTCCTAACCTCCTACATCAATAAACTTGATCTGTTTTTCACTGGTACAATTATGAGTTATTGTCCTCATGGATTTCAGAGAGTGGCTGAAATACTATTGCTTTTGTGCTAATTGTTTACAAAAATGTAATGCTTTCCTGTCTTGCATATTGTTGTCTTAGCATGAGCCCTGCCCTATGTATGCCTTGTCCAGTCACTTGCCATCTGCCACTGTGGACCTCGGGACTGCTCTGATACTCAATGCCCTTAACTGTCCACACCTCATCTGATAAATAACAAGACATTGGAGAAATATAACAGTTGTCCATTTTATGCTTTGAATATAACCTCGCTGCTCTACCACTGCAAGAAAAAAAGAAAGGAAGGAAGGAAGGAAAGAAAGGAAAGGATTGGATAAATGTTTTTAAGATAGGTAGGTTTGACCTAATGTAAACATTACCACAATATGTTCATGCATAAAAACATCATGTGGTACACCATTAATCTGTACAATTTCTGTGTGATATGTATCAATTAAAAATAAATTCAATAAAAGTGAAAAAAGAAAAAATAAACATTATGATTACTGTTAAAGATCCTCTTACTTTTCCACTTTGAGATCATTTTAATGGTTCTCATATTTATGCCTTCAAAGGCTCTTTATATTGAAGCCATCAAAGTAAATAATCTGTTTCACAGAAATAAAAAAGCAGAAATTTATACTGAAAGGGAAAAAATATATACAAGTTATTTCAAACAAAAATAGTTTGTAGTATTAGATGTAATAGATCTTAAATCAAAAATATTTATAGAAATAAAAAGCCCCTTGTCTAACTAAAGGACTAGATTAAGAAAGAAAATAATGCAATCTTAAAATTATATACACTTAAAAATTTAGCTGATAATTATATGAAGGAAAAAATAATGAACCATGGATCAAGCAGACAAAAATCAGTTAAGATACAGAAAATTTAATACCACAAAAAAGTCTGATTTCAGAGACATTCATAAAATATCATATACAGCAAAGAAGACATATTGGGAAAGCATGCTGTTCTTCAAGTATACCCAGAACAATGTGAAAGAAATTACACATGCTAAGCCAGAAACCTGGTTACATTTTTCAAGGAGTACACATATCATAATCCATATAACTTAGAAATAAATAACAAAAGTATGATCAGACAACAGTACACTTTGGAAAATATACAAATCATGGTCAAAGAAGAAAAATTAAAATAGAAAAATATTCCTAACTGAAGAACAGTGAAAATATTATATATAATTACTAATTATTCAACTAATATCTGCTTGAATAGTTGGAAAAAAAGAACTTAGTATTTTTTTCTGGTAATTTTAGATATCTTTCCCTGACAAAATAATAATGACAGGAAAGTCTTCCAATAATGTTTTATTTAACGTGTCTAGAGAATTGTGACAAAATCACCAAAGAGGCTTTATGAAAAGACATACAAGTTAGGGGAAACTGGAAAGATATATGCAAGACAAGTTAATCAGGATTACATATTTGTCACAGACGAATGTGTAAAACTATGGCATAGGTGCATACCGATCAGCTACACTGGTGCCTCTTGTTACAGATCTCCTGTCCAAAGCACTCAATTTTAACAGCATACATACAGTGATAAACTGAGATATAAATGGGTAAAAACACTTGCACACAACTCATGTTATAATGCAATACTAATAAAACTTAGGTTATTCAAAAAAAAATCTCATTTTTTTTCCTGAGAAAACTCAATTATGAATTCCAAAGCTCCTACTTAGGACTCTACATACAATTGTAGATAAAATCCAAATACTGTTTCCCCAAGATTGCATTTGTGTTCTTTTTAAGGTCCAATACACATCTCCCAGAGCATGTGTGCTTAAATGTTTTTCTCACAATATGCAATGAGATTTTCACTGATAGACATGATCTCTGAATCATGTTTATATACACAGTGTTCGGCAGGGTACCTAGCACATTGTTGGTACTTGAAAACTATTGTTTTGAAATTTTTGTAATGATTTAATTCAAAATTATATAAGATCTCACATAAAGCACAAAACACATTTGTCAACCTATATAACTGGGTTGAATACCAAGGTAATGTATAAAATATGGATAGCACACTATTAGGCATTTGTTATATACTCAAAGTTTTGGAACTTCTGGTGTTGTTGATAATCAGAGTGACATAGAAGACAAAAAAGAAAATCTGTAAGTTTATCTCTCAACTACATTTACTAAAACAATGGACTTATATACAGTACTAGAAACTCAGAAAGTATGAACTTGATCTAGTAAAAGAGAAACTATGTTGGCTTAGGAAGCATCTTTCTCAACAAAATCCCTAAAGTGCAAGAAGTAAAATCAAGAATCAATAAATGGTGTTGGGGGGCAGGGGGCTGGAGTTGTTGCTCAGTGGTAGAGTGCCTTCCTAACACATGTGAGGTTCTGGTTTCTATCCTCAGCACCATATAAAAATAAATAAATTAAATAAAGGTATTTTGTCCACCTACAGCTAAATATATATATATATATATATATATATATATATATATTTTTTTTTT
>NW_026000242.1:25334599-25338390 GCF_001458135.2 Marmota marmota marmota
TTTTTTTTTTTTTTTTAAAGAATCAACAAATGGGATGGTATCAAACTAAAAAGTTTAATTTGATACCATTTTTCCTTCTTCACAAAAAAAGACTAAAAATGGCCAAAAAATATATGAAAAAATGTTCAACATCTCTAGCAATTATAGAAATGCAAATTTCATCTAGTCAGAATGGCAACACTCAAGAAAACAAGCAACAATAAATGCTGGTGAGGACGTTAGAAAAGAAGTTCACTTGGACATTGCTGGTAGGACTGCAAATTGGTGTAACCACTCTGAAAAGCAATATGGAGATTCTTCAGAAAACTAAGAATGGAAAAAAATCATTTGACCCGTTATAGCACTCCTCAATATATATATATACAAAGGAGTTAAAATCAGCATACTACGGTGATATAGCCACATCAATGTTTACAGAAGCTCAACTCACAATAGCTAAGCTGGAACCAACATGTTGTGCCTTTCAACAGATGAATGGATAATGACAATGTGTTATATCTACACAATGGAATATTATTCAGCCATAAACAAGAATGACTTTATGACCTTTGCTGGTAAATAGATAGATCTGGAGACTATCATGCTGAGTGAAATAAGCCAATCTCCAAAAACCAAAGACCAAATGTTCTCTCTGATGTGCAGATGCTAACAACATATCAAAGGGGTGAGGAAGAATAGAAATTCAGTGGACTAAACCAAGGGGTATTAAGAGAAGGGAGAGGAGATAGGAATAGGAAAGGTAGTAGAATGACTCTGACATAACTTTCCTATGTTCATATATGAATACATCAACACTGACTCCACATCATGCACAAACACAAGAATGGGATCCTAATTTGGGTAAGTTATATTCCACATATATCTAAAAAGAAGAAATTGAAAAAAAGAGATGTGTTTTGAATCCTATTGTACACCAGAACTAGAAGACAGAAGGAATTATCTAACTGAAATCCAGTTTGCCAAACCCAGAAATGAGATGCTCTTCATGTCAAGCTATCTATGCAGGATATTTTACGAATACACAGTATTACCCCATTTTAAATTACTACAGTGAAATAACTGAGGGTGAGGAGTCTTATAAACAAAAAAATAAGTTTATTTGGCTCACGGTTCTGTAATTTCAAGGACATGGTACTGACTTAAGCTCAAACCTGATGAGGACCTCCAGATCAATGGCATAACACTGCTAGGAGCAGGTGTGAGAGGGACACACAGCACATCACCAGGCAGAAAGCCACAGAGGCTAATGAGTAGCCAGGCCATTTCTTTTATAAAACTCTCTCAAGAGAAACTAGTAGTCCATGGAAATTAGCCCAGTGTCCCACAGAACCATCTTTATCCCTTCCTAAGACTAGGCCCTCAGTGATCTAAGGCCCTCCCACACAGCTGCAGCTCTCAGATTCCCCAGCATCACCACACTTCGGACCAAGCCTCCAAACATGATCCCTAGGGGACAAACAGCACCCAGACCATAGCACATAATCATATTTAAAGAGAAAGTTGGGATAAAGTATATGTACATATTTTATCAATCACCAAATTAAACATCAACTTGCTTACGCAGAATTAGTATTTTCCTACTTTATGAAGCCTCCTCTTTTTACACATCAGAAATTCTTCAAGATTTCCTCATTTTAAAAATATAATCCTATAACTCTTTTTTTCTGAAAGATACATTTATTTTTATTTGTACATTATAATTATACATAACAGAGGGATTCATGGTTAGATACACATACATACAATTGGTCAGTTTCATCCCCCAATGCCTCTCCTGTCCTCCCCCTCCCTCCCCCAAACCCCTTCCTCCATTCTCCTGGTCTCCCTTCTATTTTCATGAGATCCTTCCCACTATTTTTTTTTCCTTTTTGCAATATGTATTTAATGGCATTGAATCTACAGATCAGGTAATAATTTTTTAAGATTATTTTTAGTTTGGGAATACTCAAAATTCACAAATAATTTGTCAAAAGTTTACACCTAAAAACAAACAAAAATACTCTCTATGTTAAAAAGTAAGACTTTCCTGACACAGTATTTTAACTAGAAAATTGCCTATGTCCTAAAGGGAAACAGACTCTAGGGTTAAGAGGAGTTGTAATCAAATTTAAGTTAACATCTTAAGTAAATAAAAGGTGATAATATCTACCTCTCATGATGGATTTTTTAAATGAAATAAAGCATATAAGGCAACTAGGAGAGTGCTTGCAATATAAACTTCTTTGATAACTTTGCTTTCCTTCTTTCAGTATACAGTAACAAACTTTTCTTTCAGGTCAAATTTTTATCTTTTTTTTTCCTAATATAATGAAATATCTGAGTTTCTTTAAGATTGTGTCCACTTTAGCATCTCAACTTCCTAAGCCAAGGAGTTAATTCCTCATCTTCTGAGAGGATTTTTAGTGACTGTATAAGGAAAAGTTCTTTCATCTTACAGTTTTATTTTTGGCTTTTTGCAGTCATTTTCTCTTAACAAAGGTTTCTTTCTTAGGCCCTGATATGCTTGAGTCTCATTCAAGGTTTTATGCTCTGACCTAATGTAATTTAATTTACTACAATTCCACTATCAGCATTATTAGACAGGAACACTTCATTTTTAACATCTATGTAGCCATTTTTAAACTTTTAAATGCTTTAACAATTTTTCTTTAAGTAATGATTTCCCGGAATAGCCCTTTGTAATAGTTAAGCTTTATTTAACAGAACGTGGAGAAACTGGAAATAGTCCAAAGAACAGGCAAAATGATTAAAGGGATAGAAAATTATCTCAGAAAAAGTTGAAGCTGGAGTTTAAAAGGGGAAGCAAAGGTATTATGTAACTGCTCTAATTCTCCAAACTCTCTTACAAATCAAAGTTAGTAGCCTCAGAAAACGACAGTGGAGAAAGCCAACACACACACACACACACTTCTCACCACAAATTAATAATTGAAGATGTCTTCAAGGTCTACCTCCAAATACCCCTGCTTACACTAGAATTTTCTGGTTTCTCATAAAGTTAAATTATAGAGGCTGGGGATATAGTTTAGCTGGTAGAGTGCTTGCCTTGCATGCACAAGGCCCTGGGTTCAATCCCCAGGACCACCAAAAAAAAGTTAAATATTTATATATATAAATATATTTATATATAATTTACATATATTTATATATTTTTATATATAAATATATTAAAAAATTTAATCATGATTAAATTGTAGACTGAAGTGGTAGATGTTCTGAGGAATATATATCTTCATTTCTATAATGAGTAGGATCTCCTTAAAATTATTTGGCAGAGGATTCATTTCATATCCAGTTATGATACATCACAAGACTACAATCTATAAAAAGTTGGGACAATTAGTACCAAGTTTTCCAAGGAGAAAGTTATCCCATATTTTCACTTAAACACCCATCCTTATTTGGGAACAAGGGGAATATATATATAACTAAGGGGCACTCTTCAATCCCCAGAAGCAAGTGTCTGTGCCAGCTGTATCACTTGTGCCCTGCCCTTGGCCACCCTGTCTCCTAGCTACATCAAATGATCTTTAAGACTTCTATCAGTTGGGCTCACCAGATGATACTGGCAGGTCAGAGGACAGGAAGGGAATAAGTTTAAGATGCTTCCTTCTTGAATCACTTCCTGCTACAAAGCCTTGGGTTGATTGAAGATTTATAAAAGCCCACTGTTCCTTTTAGAGAGCTTTGCCCAAGCTCTGTCTCCTGGCAGCTACTCTATCACCTTGGTAACTGCTTCCTCCAACTACTAGACCTCGGGCACTGGAACTCAGACACCCTATCCCCCCCCC
>NW_026000242.1:25338404-25367267 GCF_001458135.2 Marmota marmota marmota
CACCCTCCACCCCCTCACCCCCCCCATTTTGTTTTTAACAACATGCAAGTAGTTTCTTTGTTAAACTCTGCTCAAATCACGCACTGTACCCACATGTAGTCAATGAATATGACTGTTTATGCACAGCTTTCCTTAAGCTTCATAATTGACAATTACATTACATATACATGTCTATGTGAGGCTGAAATGATTTGTAACCTAAAACCAAACTTTACAATATATTTTGGTGTTAGGGTAACACAAATATCATTCTTAGTTTATTTTGTATGCCTCCAGATTATTCTGTTTATAAAATTGAAATCATCAGTGGTGGTTATTATAGCTCTGTGACTTGTTTTTCTGAAGCAGCTACTCAAAAATAAATTTTGATTTCCAGGAGTTGAACAACATAATGGATGATTTTCTGAAACTTCCTACAAGGATTTAAGCTCTCAAATTTGTTCTAATTCAAAAAAAATATTGCTGAACTCCTAATAAGACCAGGTACTATACTGGAAATAGAAAGCTAAAGCACAGGCAAAAACCCAAACCAGAAGAAAAAGAAAGGGTCATTTTTGCATGACCCTTTATCTAAAAGTTTACAACCAGAGCATGAATTATCAAATATAAATACAAATTAGAAAAGACCAAATGATATTGCTCCATTATTTATTTACTGAACACTTACCATATGGAAGACAAAGTACTAGGTACCAAAGATAAAAAAAAATGAATAAAATCTTATGTAAAAATGCTCAAAATCTAGTAGGAAATCAGAGAAATCACTACAATTCACTGTGGAAAGTACTTAAAGAGGACAAAAAAAAAGAAATTAGTTCTCATCAAAGAACATCTGAGAAAGTGCCATGAAAGAGATGGCATGAAATGAAGAGGAGAGACTTGCCTGGGTGAAAACAAAGAGGAGGGAGTGAAGTCTCATGGAAGGTCTAAACAAAGGAAAAGGAAACTGGCATGAGTGGATCATAGATGGGATGGGATAGACAAATGCACGTATAGGGACATGGAGTCAGAAGTCAAGAATGAGTTATTTGCTGAGCTACTGTAGCAATTATTAGTAGCGATGATGTGTATTTGAATGAAATCAGAAGAAGACAACAGGAAATGGATTGAATTTTTCCTTCCTTGCTATACAATCACATCACCTTAAGGAAAGGAAAGCAAGTAAAAATAAGCATGTGTCCAGATGCATGATCTTGACAAGAACACACGGTGGTCCTACATTTTCTGAAAGCACTGTAACAGGCAATGAAGGAAATACAAAGAGACAAAATACTGTTTCCTCTCACTTGGGGATGGGGTGGACAGGGAGGAGAAGAGTGCTATGAGATTACTTGTTCCAACTCATTCAGCTATATGGAAGCATCCTTAATAACATTCCAACAACTAGGAAGTAACAAGTAGCACTGAAAACATGTAACATCACCTTGCTTCCCTAATTGCTTTGAAAGTGTCCATATATTATAAATAATACTAGTAAACAAACTATATCATTCTATCAGCCATAATAATAGCAATAAGTGAAGACTCCCCAAAACTTTTCAAATTCATGAATATTCTTGGCATTTTTAAAAATTATCATACTGTGCTGATTTTTTTTTTCTTGTGTATACTCTGCTTAGCCATATAAACTCTCAGCAAAAGACCATCAAGAACAATAAAACATCCATAATTCATTCACTATATTGGTCAGTGCCCAGCCAAGGAAACAAAATTACCATTCTAACTAGTTCAATACAGAGAATTTTATAAGACAAATTAGTTACAAAGATATCTTAACTGCTGAAAGACAACAAGGTACTGGATAGGTAAGTAAACTCTGAAATCAACCCCTGCAGGGACTACAGAAAGATTCTAACCCCAACTAGTAACCACTAAGGTTTGACAGACAAAGGAAAGTAGGGGTTACTGAAGTGCCAAAGCTGGTGGAAGCTAGATTCTAGAAAGGACTACAAATTGAAAAGAAATGACTGACCATAAGAAGCGGAATTACATAGGTGTCATGGTTACTGCCAATATGCCTGATTCAGAAAGAACGAGAGCAGGAGAGTGAGAGATTCAGACAGACAGAGAGAAATACCCACCCTTCCATTATGTGCTTATCCCTAGGATAGTGTAGGATAGTGGGTATCATTTCATACTACAATTGCCTAAACATTGTGTCCATCTGCATTAGTGCTTTCTAATGGAAAGACTAGCTGAAATGTAATACAAAGGAAACAGAAAAAAAATTGTATTGTTCAGTTCAAAAAAGGAAAATGGCAGAGAATGGATCTGAGATCAAACAATTTTCATAGCTTCCTTATCAACCAAGGTAGTGGTTCTTCAAAAAGTGCACCTCTAAAATGTTATTCTTGCCATCAGTAAGCTATTTGGATCTTCTTACCCTCTTCTTGTTTGTATCTCCTTTTCCAAGGAAGACCAGGGGTTGTCTTCTGTACTACTCTTTTGTGAGGAATCCTTAGATACCTTAGGTTAGCAAGTACACCTAAACAGCTACTAAAAAGAGTGGCTTAATCACTTAGAGAGGAGCAAATCAGGGAGAATTTAGTTGACATTTCCATATTTAAGAACCTGAAAAATAGCTTCATCAAGCTGTTCCAAGAATATTTAATTGACCATTACTATCTAATAGATTCAGGACATTAAAAATTATCCCCTCCACTTTTGTGATTTCTTGATGCTACCTTTCAGGTACATTTGACCACTCCCTTCTCTGAAACTGAACTGTACACAACAGTAGAACTCAGTGAGCATCTTAGAGTACCTCATATTGGGCTGAGCACTATGTGTGAACAGTTTTATGTTCACAGTAACCCCAGGAATTAGACAATAACAAACACACAGTTTGCAGATTAATGAATTAGTGGAGGGTAAATGAATCAGTTACATGACTTGGCAGGCTAATACTCTAACGTGAGATTTAGAGACCCTCAAGATCTTCTTTAAACCATTATACTAGCTCTTGAAATGTTGTACAACTCTTATTTGTTTACATACCTCTCTTATCTAACAGAACACAGGCTATGTAAACAGAATATTCTGTCTTATTTATTTTCATAGCTCCCTCATCTACTCAGGTAGTAGTTCTTCAAAATTATGTTAAATAAATTAAAACATACATATGCTTTAATTTTCCTAAGTTAACAAGGTAAAAGAAAAATATGAATAGTACATTCTCACCAAATACAGAAATCCAAATTCTTACAATTGCACTCTTAATCTCACAACAGATTTTTTAAAATTAATTTTCTCTTTAATAATCCTCACTCAAGCTTACTAATTTTGAAGCATTTATTACCAAAACGCATTTAAGTATCTTTTTGTGCATTTGAAACCCAAGCTCTACAGATCAATAAAACTCAAATTGTTTTTTTAAAAAGAGATTCTGCAACAATTTTTAAATGCTTCAGAAGAAAGATCAGGATTACAAACTGAGTTCAAACACAGAAAAACTCTAAGGAATGTCAAAGAGTTTTACCAAAACAAGCTAATTTGTGCTTGGAAAATTAGGGAATTAGGGAGGAAACACAATTTAGCTTGTTTTGGTAAAACTATTTTGTGTATATATTCATGCTTTTGGTATGTGTATGTGTGTGTGTGTGTGTGTGTGTGTATCTCACTATGTTTCCAAGTCACCTTTTAGAGAATATGTACTTAATTCAGGCATGCAATAACTTTGAAACTATTATTTGAAGTCAGCATTTCAGAATCAAACACAAAAGTGTTTCCCACTAATACACACCTCACTCTCAAGGATAAATGACTACATCTGGTTCACCATTGTATTCTCAACAACCAGCAGAGTAATTGTGGGTCACAGGCAATGTGTGAATATTAATAAAGGTATTGTGTCCAACTACAACTAAAAAAATAAATATTAAAAAAGTTAAATGACTGCATCTTGACCTGAAAAAGATTAAACCATCCTTCCAAATTTAAAGACTATAATTTGGTAGGAATCTCCCAGTCATTTACTGACTCCTATCCTTAAGTTCATGTCAGCTATCCCCTAAAGTCAACAACATTACTTTCTTATTTTTTCTATTTTTATTTTATTTTTATTGTATATATTTAAGAAATATAGCATGATATTTTGATGTATTTATCTTCAAAAACACAACAGAGAAGTGACTAATGAACACAGGCAAATTAACATACTTATCACCTCATACAGTTCTTAAAACTTCCATAGCAATTTAAAAAATAATGTCTCCCTTGTTGGACTACAATGGTCATTTCATTAAGAAAAGTAACTGCAGGAGCATTTTAAAAAATTAAAAAGCTATAAATGTTCCCTGATCCATTAATCTGTGTTCTATATGACAGAGATAAGAAGTGATAACAATCTAAAATTAAAGGATTTGGAGAGAGTATTTTAAATTAACGCGATAATCCTCTTCCTGGGACAGTTCACATGTCACCTGTTGTCCTGAAAGAATTATTTGACTTGCCCTTTTAACTCTCAAGAATACTTTGTTTTAGATGACTAATTACATGATCACTCCAATTTTAATGCATTAATAGTTCACAACATCCCATCTTGTTCATAACTTATTCTGTTATCACTCTATTTTTAAAAACTGCTTTCCTTTCAGACTTCTTTCCTTTCCTATTGTATATTTATTTTCCTATTGCTAAAGTGAATGGGCAATAAAATAAATAGCATTATTATAAAAAATTGTCACATTCTCATAAATAAAAGTGGGCTCTTTGCCTAGTCATTCCGGTGTACATGAAGATGATGAAAATAATAGAATTTCATGAGCTCTGGCACAAATGAAAATACCTGTTAGAAAATACAGCATCAATTTGTAAATAGCTCATGATATATAAGATTTCTAGCATCCATTAAACAAAGGGGTTTTTTTTCTCTTAGCACCACAATTTTAAGGCCAATTTTCCCACAAAATTAAGGAAACTACTGCACAGTTGATCCATTCATTTCAACTATCTTAGCCATCCATGCAGATCATTCCAAAGTCAATGAGGCCATAAAATCAGTATTGATCATAAAAACAATTGAAATTAATAAATCAAGTTCAAAAGACGATTATACGCATGACCTTGCTTCAGTAGAGAAATAAATATGCATTTCTAATGTTCCTTCACAAAGGTTGTCTCACAGGTCTTTGAGAAGGAATTTTTCACAAATCTATTCAGTGACAGAGAGTAAGTTATTTCATTCACTCTCATTTGTTCATACATTCTTTTTAACTCCAATTTTATTTTATTTTATTTTTGTACCAGGAACTAAACCCAGGGGTGCTCAACCACTGAGCCACATTCTCAGCACTTTTTATTTATTTATTTTTTTTATTTTTGAGACAGGGTCTCGCTAAGTTGCTTAAGGTCTTGTTAAATCCCTGAGGCTGGTTTTGAACTTGTGATCCTCTTGCCTCATCCTCCCCAGCTGCTGGGATTACAGGCATGGGCCACTGTGACTGACTTAAACTCCAATCTTCTAATACCCTAATAAGTGCTAAACATTGTGAGTACTGATGATAGCCAAGATACAACACAAAAACTCATGATAAAATAGAGGAGATAAAAACATAAAGTCACACAGTATACTAAAGAGAGGTATTCTCCAATATGCTACAGGCATAGGTGGAAGTGATTAACCACACCAGGAGTAAGTAAGATCTCACTAAGAAAATAATACATTTTCATAGTATTGAGGTCCTCCATGATTTACCCAGCTTACTGCTCTATCTTCATCTAATATTCTTAGCTTCCTTGCAATACCAAATGCCTGGCAAGTTCCCCAATACACTATGTTTTTCAAACCTCCATGCCCTTCCACATGATAATTTGTCTGACTATGGTATCCTCACACAAAATCTGCCTTGAAGATTCCCACAATTCCTTTAAGGTCCAGTATAAGCCTTTCCTGACCACAAATCCTGAGAATTTCCATCTTTGAAATTTTCTACTTCTTTTCTTTAAACTAGGGTTTGTATTGTATTCAGCTATGATTATCTGGTATCTTTCACAGTGGATTCCATAAATATTTACTAAATGAATATATAAAACACTGAGCTAGATAAAAAAGGGTACCACAAAATAATTAAAAGTGAAAATTTCATAAGTTTATACTGACCATATGATTCAGAATTTCTACTTCTGGGCATTCAGTCAGGACAGATAAAGAACATGTTCACATAGAAACATGTACATGAATATAATTTTATTTATAATAGGTAAAACTGGACTTAACCCAAATGTCTATCAAGAAATACTATTTAACAATAAGATGGAATTAATTATTGATTCTTGCAACATATGGATGAATCTAAAAAAAGATAGTAAGTTTACCAAAAGAAGACAGACACAAAAGAGAACGTACAGTATGATTCAATTCATATGAAAGTCTGAAATAGACACCTCTAATATACAGTGAAAGAAAGCAGACCAGTGGTGGCTAGAGCTTGAGTTGAGTAATGAGTATTGACTAAAAGGGCCAAAAGGGAATTTTTTGAAGTGATTAAAATATTCTATATCTAGAATTGTGATAATGGCATGGGTTTATACATTGGTCAAACATTATCAAACTCTACACATAAAATGTATGCATTATATTATTCATTCCTCCATTTGCAAAAAGTTTAGGATAAATTCCATCTACAGGGAAATATTGTGTTTTGTTGGGAGGGGCCTTATAGCTTATAGAAATAGGGTAGTCTCCCAAATTAAAAAAATATATACAATTAAGTTAAAAACTAGTACTTATTTAGAATAGGAACTAAAATCACCACAAATGAAATATAGTAAAAAATTGAAAATTACCACAAACATTACAAAATATAGAAAAATAAGATAACATTTTTTATTGATTAACTGGATTATACACCTCTAGAGCATCTTTTCTCTACATTTTTGGCTACATATTCTTTGATTAGCTCTTCAATAGAATAATGATTTTTAATATTTTCTGTAGAAAGAATGGAAACATAATTTAATCTTTCTTCTAACATAGAAGATTAAAATTTGGTTTTATTATTGATAGATTTTAAGAGTTTCTTTAACTCATTAGTAATGACCTTTTAAGAAGGTGTCAAATTTAGAAAATAACTCCATCATGCTTCTTTCATATATGTGCTTAACAAACACATATGCTGCTTTCGGTAATGTTAAATGTTCATACTTATATAAATGTTAAGCACTTCCCTTTTATGAAGTTCTCATTTACAAATTTAAAAGTATGGTACATTTATAATGATATATTATATTACAGAGCATATGACTGACAAGAGAATTATTTTGGCCAGGTCATAAATGAGAATCAGATTCTTTATCCTTGATTTTATACAATTTGGTGTTTGGAAAAATTCTCTCCAAATTAGCTAATAGATTCTACATTTCAAATGCTGTGTGTACTACTCACTCACTCCTAGTACCAAGGACTATAGGAAGTTTTCATAACCTTATAAGGTTCTCTGGCCCTGCATTTTTCTGATATAATTCAGGGTATGTTGGTACCAGCTCCAGTAGTAGGCTGGGAGCAACTCCTGCTCTGATAGCTAGTGGTAAATTATCTACACCCAGAAGTAAGTGAAAACCACACAAATATCCTACAAAACCCTAATTAATATATCCATAATTCCATTTTCTCTTAGATTCCAAAAATGCCCGTGCCATTCCAACACCACTGACTTGAGTTGAAAGGGAAATCAAAGAAAGAGGAGGTGGTTAGGTCTCAATCAATCACTCTTAGAATGTACAATTCTTAACACGTTTTTATAACATATGATCATATGAATACACTGATAAGACTCATTAATTAGCTGCACAGTGAACTCATAACTGCGCCAGTACTAATGTTTCTTATTCATTCATTCAGCAAATATTTGTTTTATGAAAGATGCTAACCTCTTAAAGTTTTCCTTCTGACTCTAATAGTTTGAGAAAACATACTCAAAAAATACACATCTAAACTTTATTTCTAACAAAAAACATACATAGATGCATATACACATATACAGATATATATCTATAAGTATATATATATATATATATATATATAATATATATATATATATATAACAAAAAACATACATAGATATATGTACACATATACAGACATATACATTCACACACACACACACACACACACACACACACACAAACATACACATATACATATAAATAAGACAAAGAATTCTTTCTTTCTGGACTCAGTCACAAACTTGGTAGCCCTTAGTGAAATCCAGTATAAAGTTGTATAATTCTAAATTGATGGCGTAGGTCAAAATGTTTCATATAGGGGACGGAAAAGGCCTGAAAAATGAGTTTCTTGGCTGGTTTCAATCATGATAGGTACATTATATCTGCCAAATATCTGAACATTTCACATGCATCTTATGTCAGACTCATAACAGCTTCACCGAAACACTGAAAAACAAAGTACTTGCTGTGTAGCAAGGGAAATATATTTTGAGAGATTTGAAATCTAAGAACAATGTTCTTCAAACAACTTAAAGAAGAAAATGAACTACTTTCTGGAAAGATTTTTCTAGTAAACACTTCTCAAGAGGTTAGACAGCAATCTATATATGTAATATATGGATGTATAACATATGTACACTCTCTTTCATTGTTTCTGGGGAAATGATCTTCCTCTGAGGTTGTAAAGTGGGTGATAGGAAGTTGATAAGCTGATTGAACAGTCTGAGGGGACAAAAATGTGTGAATTGAAGCAATGTTTGTGATAAGGCATGTTCTTCACAATGCCTTAGGATTACTCTGAAAGCTCTACTCTTTTTACTACCCTGTTTGGTAGTTTCAGTAGGTATTTTATTTCATTAAAGCTATTTGTTTTATTTAAATTAACATTTTTTCTTCTTTAAATTTTAATAGACAAACTTTATCCAATATTCTACCTTAAAAAAATGTGGATTAGGCTCCAAAACCACAGTGTTTATGTCAAATAATATCACAAAATGCAAATGGTTCATATTTCATTAATTTCAAATACTAAGAAAATACAAAACAAGGAAAATGGCAAGGTTTCTTCTCTAAAATGAATACTCTCTTTGGTGCTGGGGTTGTAGATTAGTAGTAGAAAGCAAGCACAAGGTCCTAGGTTCAATCCCCACCTCTGCACCAACAAAAAAACAAAAAAAAAAGAAAAGAAAAGAAAGAAAGAAAAGAAAAGAAATATCCTCTTTACTGTGTCTATTTCCTTCTGCATCACCCAAGGAATCAACTATGGCTCCTAGCTATGGACTTTGCTTCCACCAACTCCATTCAGTTTGTTGCTTTGTGTAAGTACAGGCCTATCCAAGCTATACCAATGCTCAAGACTACCCAAGAGGTGAGGAATAAAACATTTTCTCTTTTAGAAACTCATAACCACACAAGTAAAGGTAGATAGAAGATAATGTGCAGTCCTATGTTAGATCAATAAACTGCCTAGTTAGAACAGCATTATAGGAGCTTTTGTAACTAAGGCCAGAGCCTCAAAAATCAGGAGGTCTGCTATCTTTCAGCCCTTCAAATAACCTTTATTTCTGTTTTATCACCAATTTCCTTTGCTGTTCCCTTCTCCTGAGGATCTTCAACGTCTCTGGCAAAGAGAATCTAATTTGGGGACTTTTGTTTTGAGATAAATCAAACTATATTAATGCATATGATTTATGACTAAGACCTCCCCATATGGATTCCTCAGTTCATGCTCCAACAAGAATGCCCCATCCGCCTTTCAGATGTGTTTTGACATCTGAATTCTAAGGAGAATGTAGCTAAGCTTCAAAGAAGGAACCAAACTACATTATGATTTAAAAGTTAATAGAAGAAAAGCTTTCTGGATAAATAATCCTTATAAAGAATATCAATGAAAAAAAGGTTACTGGGTGTGTGTGTGTGTGTGTGTGTGTGTGCATTCGAGAGAGAGAGAGAGAGAGAGAGTAGGGCTTGGTATTTACTCCAGGGTAGAGTACTTGCCTAGCATACATGAAACCCTGGGTTCCCAGCAACTTTACTAATTACTCAATTAATTAAATGGATTTATGTATAAAGAACTTAAAATCCCTATCCTCTAAAAAGTGGAAGGAATAAAATGCTTTCTTCTTTTTTTATTTTATTAAAGAGAGAGAGAGAGAGAGAGAGAGAGCTAGAATTTTTAATATTTATTTTTTTTAGTTTTCGGCAGATACAACATCTTTGTTTGTATGTGGTGCTGAGGATAGAACCCGGGCCGCACGCATGCCAGGTGAGCGCGCTACCACTTGAGCCACATCCCCAGCCCAAAATGCTTTCTTCTTTAGTAAAATATTTGTTAATAGGTTTATTCTCTGCTACTTCTTCCAGAAATTTAAATGCTATCCCAGAGCCCACAAAAAAATAGCTTACCTCCCAACTCATGGTCAATTCATCTTAACTCAATGCTAATCTGATTCTTCACATAAAGAATAATATCCACAGAAGCTACTGCTTTTTCTTTGTATGACACAAGACAATATTGTCGTCAGATAGCCCTACTGCTAAAAATAAGATAATCAAAAATTGGTTGTATACCCTTTCCATCAAGAAAAAAATAGAATACAATAATGACATGGAAATATTTAAACTTTCTGTAAGAGAAATCTATGTTCAAAACTGCTATTTGTGCACAGGAATGAAGATTTCTATGAACTCTGATAATTTATCTTTTTATTTCTACTTTGTGGCTATGACCATCTCAGGATGATGATAATTTTTAAATCTCAGGTTTGAAAATAAATGACAAGGAGAATAAAATTATGTAAAAACATTCAGTTTTGCTTCTTCCTCCTTTGATAGAACTTGTTTAAATTTATTCTAAGTTAATCAATCCTTTTAATAGCATTAAGAATTTTCTAAAAGTTTACAAAAACTATGAGCAAAGGATACAATATAAATTAATATTACATTAATTATGCTAAATTTAATTTATATTGATATTATTTTTATTTCCCCAAGAAAAGCTATGAACTAGGATATCTAGAGTGTACACCATGTGCAAGACAATTGTGATATATACATTTGCTTGATTTTGTATACAGTACTGAAAAACTGGGGAAATTAGTCCACTTTAACAAGTGAGAAAACAGATTCTTCTTTAATTTTAAGTAATCTTCCTATGTTTTATGACTAGTAAATAGCAGAGCTGATTTTGTGTATAACTGTGCTTAATTCAAGAGAGAGGCTTTCCTACTACACTACATTGCCTTCAAGAATATTAACCCCTGGGAGGTAATCAAAAGGCTTTCAAGGTTAACTGTTCTTATGTCTTGATATATTTGATAGGTTACAAAGCCCAATAGTGGGTAAAAGCTTTTTTAGACCCCACAGTGCCAAGGTTAATAGATAGTTGCTTCTCTGTTGGTTTCTGTTGCATTAATGTGTTGACTTCAGCAGGTTCACTAAATATCCTCAAGTTCCTGTGTTAGCATTTGCTAAGTAATGTGTTCAACACAAAAGTCCCAGTGAGAGTCCTCTGGTATGATGTTCTCATTGATCATTTTTTTCTAAAAATAAAAGAATGAGATCTCATGGCATTGATGGGCATTAGTAAGGCAAAGAAAGTGAAATTTGCTTTTGGATTTTCAAGATCAAGAAAATGAAAATGAGGGCTGGAGTTGTAGCTCAGTGATAGAGCGCTTGCCACGCACGCGTGAGGCTCTGGGTTTGATCCGCAGCAGCACATAAAAAAATAAACAAAATAAAGATATTGTGTCCATATACAACTAAAAAGAATCAAAAAAAAATGAAAGTGAGTCTGCAGGATCTATCTCACCCATCCACCTATTCTTCCATTGACTCTTTCATTCATTCACTAACCAAAATTTAGTTGACACTTCCTGCACATCTGGCACTATATCCATTAGATATACACATAAATGAAATAAAATTTCTATCCTCATATAACATATTTTAGTAGATCAGAGGGTGGGGAAGACTGAAGTTGGAGTATTTACTTTCCAGTTCCCCCTCCACAAAGATTAAATATGTTGGCTGTGTCCTTCTATCTAAATCTGCTGCTCCATCAGGAAGCCCTCCCTCCACAATTGCTCACTCCTGATGCTGGAACTTACAGGTGTTAACTTCTCATAGTCAAGAGTACCATAATATCCTTTGTGAGTTATTTTAATCCTGCCTTCATGACTCTGTTTGAGTGTGTCATATATTATTCCCCTGAACCCTGGTACACAGAGCTGGATGCCCTGTCTATGGATATCTTAGAAGTTTGATTTGTGTATTTTTCTAAACACTGCCTTCTCTGCTATCTGCCAACAGAATTTACCTGAGGAAGAGAGATCTAGGTGAATAATACATGTGCCATCTTCAGAAAAAGAGATAAAATAACATGAAGGTGAAGAATAAAGGGTATGCGGTTAATCAAACATTAGAATCAAAAAGGAGTTTAAAAAAAAAAAACAGGAGTTACAGCATTTACTTGAAACAGGCTGTCCTAGTTCACTGGGCATTTTCCATGGGCCTTTTCTAGGATATAATCATACAGTAAATCTCTTCTTGTGTGTTTGTGTGCTTGTGTGTGTGTTTCCCTTCATCTCCAAAACAGTTATCCCTGCCTTATCTGAAAAGCTCTGAGGTGATTTGGTTTGGTTTTATATTGTTTTGTTTTGTTACAACTGTCATAAACCTGCCAAAACTTGTCAAGCATGTGTCTGCTCTTCTATGCCATTCTATTACTTCCTCTTAAATCACATGCCAGTCAAAATAGTAGGGATATCTCTAAAGAAAAATGCTAAGTAAGAAATGTATATGTAATAACATAATTGGGAAAAACACTATTTTCTACATCCAATGAAATATTATATTCAAGTGAGGGTTATCAGTAGATTAAAAAAAATTGATAAGTGTGATGAAGCAAAAAAGAGTTCTATAAATTCCAATGCTTTACACAATGGATTATTTAAAATTTATAAAGGGAAAAATATACCTTTATAATGGAGACTTCTGATAACTACTATCTTATCTGATGATCAAGCTTATCATAACAAACGAAAAATCTGATGTCACCTGTTTCAGAATAAAAGGAGCTATGAAATGTGGATCAGCACCTATCAAACACTCTTGTCAAAATGTTTAAGTGTATCTCATCAAAACTCTATACCTAACTTCCAGCTTCTGGGAGAGATGGATAGAGAAATAAGTTAATTGATACCATAAGGAAAATAGTCAGATGAAAGATATTCTGCAAGACAGCTGATCAGAGCTCTTCAAAAATCCAATGTCAGAAAAATAACATAGAAGGACATTTTAGATGTAGAGAAGTAAAAATAAGTAAATAAATGAGAGGATTGGGGATGTAACTCAGGCATAGAGTGGCTGCCCAGCATTTGCAATGCCCAGGATTCAAACCCAGGCACCACAAAAATAAAAAATTTAAAAATAAAGAAAAGAACAAAGTAAAATTCATGTACTTCAGTTGGATCCTAGATTTTTTAGGGGCTCTGAAGAAATAAAAAGGAGACAGAAGCAATGTAGAAAGGCAGAATGACCTTAGTCCAAGATGCTGGCTTTATTAATATCAATAGGTTACATTAGGTCACTGGCATCATTAGTACATTATTGTTCATTGTATCATTGGGCAGGTTACAGAGTTAGCAACATTATGCAGCTTATTCCTCAGTTACATTCTACAGTTGTCCAATATTAGGAGCTTGTGTAGCTCTCAAGAAAGTCCTTTGTTTGTTTAAAGTTACTGTGGACAGGTTCACACTCAGTGGAGTTTGGTCAAACACTGTGGTTGTCTAACAAGAGAGTCGTTTTATTCCCAGGAGCTGTGTGGCTGAGATCAAGGCCCAGGCTGATAAGACTGGAGTAACATAGAGCCTCCTCATGGAGGGCATTGCTACAGCAGCTAGGCATTCTGTGTCTTTGCACCGAAACTTTCCCAGCAGCTAGGCATCCTATACTTTTGTACAGAAACTTTCCCAGACACAAAGAATGCCACAGCCATGAAGTTATCAGAGGCCCCAATCCCAAACACAGAACCCTTACATAGGTGAAAGGATTGCTTTTGCCCTTGGGTATGTATGTATGTATGTATGTATGTATGTATTATTTGGTTGTAGGCAAACACAATATATTTTATGTTTATGTGGTACTGAGGATGAAACCCATTGCCTCAAGGGTCCTAGGTGAGCCATCTACCACTGAGCCACAACCCCAGTCCCTGGATCCTAGATTTTTTAAAGCTACTATAAAAAGACATTAGGAGCTATGTGGGTGAGTTTTATATATCACCTAGATGATATTACATAACTATTGTTATTTTCCTAAGTGTTATAATGGATTGTCATTATTCTTAGGAAATATACTATGAAATATTTTATGTTGAAGTATCACAAATGTGTTAGTCAGTTTTTTTTCAAATATGACAAAATATTTGATAGGTAATTTACTTATTATGGGAAAGTGTTTCAGGGAATCTAAGGTAGGAAGATTGCAAGTTCAAGGACAGCCTGGGCAATTCAGCAATATCCTGTCTCTAAATAAAATTTAAAAAGAGCTTTGGATATAGCTCATTGGTAGAGCACATGTTCAGCCATGTACAAGGTCCTGAGTCTACTTCCCCAAACAGAAGAAAAAGAGAAGATTTGCATTTCTTTAACTGCTAGAGATAATGAACATTTTTTCATATATTTGTTGATTGATTGTATATCCTCTTCTGAGAAGTGTTTGTTCATGTCCTTGGCCCATTTATTGATTGGGTTATTTGTGAGGTTTTTTGGTGCTTAGCTTTTTGAGTTCTTTATATACCCTAGAGATTAGTGTTCTATCTGATGTGTGAGGGGTAAAAATTTGCTCCCAAGATGTAGGCTATCTATTCACCTCACAGATTGTTTCTTTTGCTGAGAAGAAACTTTTTAGTTTCAATCTATTCCATTTATTGATTCTTGGTTACTCCAATAAGAATGGCAGCTATTATGAAGACAAACAAAAATAGGTGTTGGCGAGGATGTGGGGGAAAAAGTGTACTCATACATTGCTGGTAGGACTGAAAATTGGTGCAGCCAATATGGAAAGCAGTATGGAAGTTCCTTGGAAAACTGGGAATGGAACCACCATTTGACCCAGTTATCCCTCTTCTCAGTCTATACTCAAAGGACTTAAAAAACAGCATATAACAGGGACACAGTCACATCAATGTTTATAGCAACACAATTCACAATAGCTAAACTGTGGAACCAACCTAGATGCCCTTCAGTAGATGAATGGATTAAAAAATGTGGCATATGTACACAATGGAATATTACTCAGCAATAAAATTATGGCATTTGCAGATAAATGGATGGTGTTGGAGAAGATAATACTAAGTGAAGTTAGCCAATCCCAAAAAAACAAATGCAGAATGTTTTCTCTGATATAAGAAAACTGATTCATAGTGGAGTAGGGAGAGGGAGCATGGGAGGAATAGAGGAGCTCTAAATACGGCAGAGGGGTGAAAGGGGAAGGGAGGGAAGCTGGGGGCTAGCAATGATAGTGGAACATAATGTACATCATTATCCAAAGTACACGTATGAAGATATAAATTGATGTGAACATACTTTATATACAACGAGGGATATGAAAAATTGTGCTCTATATGTGTAATAAGAATTGTAATGAATTCCACTATCATTTATTTTTAAAAAATCAATTAAAAAAAAAAAAAGAAAAAGAGAGGAAAAGAAGGTTATTTGGCTCGTGTTTCTGGAGGTTCCAGTCCCTGATCAATTGGCCCTGTTGCTTTGGGCCTTTGTGAGGCAGGACGTTGTGGTGAAAGCACATGGCAGGTAAAACAACTCATTTCTTGACCAAGGAAACAGAAGCAAGACAGGAAGGGGCTGGGTTCCCACAACCCCCTTCAAGAGTACATTCTCAAAGACCTAAGGACTTCCCACTAGGCCTCACCTTCTGAAGATCTACAGCAACTCCTATTAGCCACCCAGGGAGACATGCCTTTAACACATAGACCTGTGGGGGACATTCATCCAAACCATAGCATAAAGATAAACCCATGTACATCCAAGGTCCAAGGTGACATAGTTCATCATAGAATTGAGATGTGAACTGTGGCAGCCTGGCTCCAGAGCTACAATTACTAACTACTGCACCAGAAGCTCAGAGAAGTTCTGCTGTAGTTTGCAGAAGTTTGTTTAATTGATAATACCCAGTATTTCCTGCACATATTAGTTTCTGCATTTTGTTTTCTGTGTAACACTTTTAGCTTCCTTAAATGTCTGAAAAACTATGTTTTATATCTTGCTCTCATTAATTGTACAGGAAGGTTTGGAAGGTGAGACTCAGCACACATGTAGTAGTAAATGAAATAAAGCAGCATCAAACTACTAGATTGATTCTATAAGACAATCTACAGAGTTTTAATTTTTAAAAGGAAGACAAATAATGGTATCTGGAACTAGAATATTATCTCAGAAGTACTTAATGGCCGAGAAAACAGAAGAGATGACCCAAGGATCATGATTTAAAAACTGATTTTTGCATTATGATATTCAAAAGTGTGGCTCTATAAACTTTGCCTAAGAATTCAATTCTATACTTACTGTTGGCTACAGCTTGAATTTCAACTTAACCATTTATACTTACTGTGAATACAAATATGTTGAGATGGTTGATGATAAAGATCATTAGATAACCTCTACTTCCCAAGAATAAATATTGTTATCAGCATCCCTACCACCTACTTTATAGGCATGCTTGCCAAGATTGAAGATCAAATATTCTCTTCAGGTTTCAAATTGTACTTTAAGGAAAAGATAAGGTGCCCTTTTTTCATATATAAAGATACACTAAAACAAAAATGAGGAAAAGGCCATACTTTAAATTTATACAGAACTCCTTGCCTGTTCAAGACATTCAAACATGTATTAGATCATTATGTTGCAACATTGTCATATCTAAAGTAACCTTGAGCAGCAACATTAGAAATTTATCCTCAGCAGCAGAGAATCATGTGACAATGTGAACACTCACATCAGCACAGTATTTTAAAAGCATCGCATTCTATCTAGGAAACTCATAGGAGAGAGCCTATAATAATTTAACACAGTTATGTCTTTAATAGAAACTTCTTTCTAGACCATGAAACATTCCAAAATTATATACATACTTTTCAGGTGGCAAAACTGAAGTGAGGTTATGAGCTGCGATGCTGAGTTTTCCACTTTATATACTGTTTTCAGAAATTAATTCTAAACTATTTATCAAGTCTTTCTTCTTATTTTCATACATTCTCCCTCCAGGCCATAATATAAGTCTCTTCCTTTATATTATGCTTTTTACTTTCTCTACATATAAGTTTCCAGCACCAAAGATGCCTATGCAGGATTAATATTACTTTCCTACTTAATATAAATCTTTTGATTTGCTGCTGAATGGACTGTTCTTCAGCATTGCTATCTCACTTCAAGGAACAATGCTGTTTATCATCTGGTCTTGAAAGCAGCCAACCACATCTGGATATCACAGTACTTTGAATTCAGGAACCATGAAATATGAATGTGCTGCTATCAGCAGTGAGCAGAAATCAAATGAATCATGTTGGTTACACATCTGAAATGGTTTACATTTCCTTTACACCCCTGATGTTTTACTTAAAAACAAAAGGCATTAATATTAGAAGTAGGGATATTTTTGGCTATTAGACATCAGGCAAGAAAAACTCAGGAGACATCATTAAGGATTTCTAATGTTTCATATCTGTACTCTATGCCCAGGATTTTAGACAATAATCTGTTAGTCTGTGCTACACACCAGAGCAAAATTTAAGGCAGCTGGCCAAATGCTCATCATCCAAATATTCCCCACGATATTAAATTGAAGTCAAATTTTATGAGACTGTCATCTGGCAGGGTTTGTTTACTTTTCTTGTCTTACATTTTTCATAAAATGGTATATGGAAGGTTGTCTATAAACAAAGTTGTGATGTGCCTATTGGTTTTCACTACTAACTACTCAGTGAGCCTATTTTTGGTCAAAAGCGACATGTAGATTAAAAAAAAGTCATTAATTTAATTTGCTAATTCAGGCTATAGACTGATTCTGAATTAAGTTCTGAAAAAATCCTAAAAATTATATACATATATATTTTTTCACTCTATTTTTTATTTCAAGAAGTGCCTGCCCCTGTTTTCCGTTCTAAAAATGTTCAAAGTACCTGCCATCATGCTTTACATTATTAATCAAAAGGAAGTAAGGCAATCACTAGTAGACAAGTTTGCAGTAACAGCAGCCTCTCTGTAACAAGTTCGTATAATCTAATGAGGCAGCTTTGGAGGACTTTGCCAATTCAACACAGTGATTAATTTATTCATGGAAAAAGTAGAAATAAATGTCTACCATGTGCCAAATATTGCTCTTGCACTGGGGAATATAAATGTGAATGAAATAGACATGAATATCTAATGGAACTTTATACTCTGGGGGCAGAAACAAACAATAAATGAGTAAACTTTGTTTTGATTGAGGCAAGCACAAAAGGGATGAATGGGCAAGGGAATAGAACACATTGTCAATAGGAGCAGTTTTCGTAAGGGTGGCCAGGGAAGCTTCCCTGCCAACATGACATAGAAGAAAAGACCAATCTCAGCAACACTTTTTGAAAGTTATAACCCTGCAGACATGAGGGAGACAAAGGTATCATCGAAGAAAGTAGCTTTCAAAAGTTCCTAGCAAAATATCTCCATAACCCTGAAAAGAGATCTGCAATGGCATGTTTGCAGTTTAGCCCTGAGAAGTTTTATATTCTTGAGATGCAAATATATTCTCACGTAAACACTTTTAGTATCCCCTTCCTGACTCAGAGAGAATTTTTTCTCCCAGGAGAGCATGTGGAATATGGACTGGAGCACTAGAGGCAAACCTGACTATTTCTCAGCTGTATAGCAGAAGCCAACAGAAGACCACCTCCAAATAATCAAAGAAATATGGAAAATCTGGGCCTTAATAAATAGTTTTTAACCTGAGGATGAAAAATTTCTAAAATTTCCCCACATTTTTATGCCATCTACCCTGAAACCCTCACCAGAACCAACCAAATGCCAGCACATCCTCTTAAATCTCCAGAAGTATGAGCTGAATAAACATTTTTTTATAAAGTATCCAACCTCAGATATTTTATTATAGCAAAATTAAAAGGAGCTAGGACAATGCTGTTCGAACTCCTTAAGTGGCATTTGGTACACAAAGTTTGTGCTAATAATAACCCTTTCCCACTGATAGTGTTTCCTTTAAAGCCACCTTCCCATTGCTGTCAGGTTGTTTTTCTTACAAATAAATTAATTAATTAACTCACACATTATGGAGTACATTGTTCACTTAAAATCTTGGACTCTTTCTGAAGCAGAGGATCAAGTGTTGTCCTGAACTGGCATTGTATTTGCTTCAACAGAACAATTGCACCTTCTGGTGTCTCCAAAAAGACCCACACATACATATGTGCACATGATATGATACTGTAGAATCACAAGACATATATTAGAGAGCATTATAATTTCCAGAGATGCAACTTCATTGTAGAGAAAGTGGAAATAGTGGGGCTGTTTGTCCTGGCAGATCATGGAACTCCAGCCTGATCAAATGACCTCTTAAACTTATAATTGAGTATGTACCATTCTTTCATTTTTCAATGTATAAGTCATTTCCTGAATTACTTCTGCATTTGGAAAATTCCTGACACCTTTCAAGCCTTTACTAGTGTATCAGATCTAATGTCTGTATGGCTTCTCTGACCTATAAGTCCTGAAAATTTCTGTTTCTGCCTACAGATACTCTTTCCACTTCTTTAAATTATAATTTTCCTGGGTGAATAAATCCTGATATATTGTGTAACATTCATTAATTCAATGAGTAGCATGTGGGTGCCTACTAAGTGTCCAGCACAGAACACTGAGAATACAGTGAAAAACAAGAGAGGCTAAGAACATACTCTTGTGGATGTAACATTCTAATGGGGAGAGAAATTCAATAAGCAAACACATAAGCAGACAAGATTATTTTTAGTGGTAAGTGCTGTAAGCCAAAGCAAATGTGAAAAGAAATATAACTGACAGATATTTTTCTAGATTGGTTGGGTGGTCAAGGAAATTACCTGGTGTTGATGCTCAGTAGCCAGACCAATCTCCTGGACCAGGCTATGTGTGTGTGTGTGCATGGTGCATGCATGTGTGTGTGTGTGTGTGTGTGTGTGTGTAGATATAGATATCTGGGTTTCTTTTATTTTACTTTTTCCCAATTTTATGTAAATTTAGAAGTTTGCAGCTACAAACATGTATTTACTCTATAATGAGAAAAAATGAAACATTAAAAAGTTTGTATATATATAAAACACACAACACACACATGTACACATGTATACATATGCACACAAATATGCACATACATATATATACATAAACAAACACACACAAGCATACATACATATGTTATGGGAAGTCATGCTTTCTTTCCTTTTTTGTGGTATTGTCTTTACTTTTGGTCAATGAATTGTGAACAAAAGTGGCACATTTCATTTAGTTGTCAGTACCAAACGCTTATAGTACTGCTTCACTCTCTGTGGGGCTGGTTTGCAATGTTCTAGGAGGTGGCTGCTGTAACAGACTGGGTCTTCTGATATGGACATGTGGAGCATTGGCACTACACATCTGTGACAGGCACATAGTAGGAGTGAGAAATAAGCCTTTTTTGTTTGAAGCCACTAAGAAAGATTTTGGCTTTGTTTGCCATTGTAGCAAAATGTAACCTGTCCTAACTAATGCAGAAATTGGCACCTAGATATGGGGAATTGCCATAAAAAAAAAGCTAAAATATATGGCTTGGTCGAGGCAGCATGTTATGAGAAAGACTAAAAAAGGATGACACTATACGTTAAACAATGGCAAAACATTTGGTAAAATTGTCATCTGTAATCAGTGGCATGCTAGAGTTGGCTTATGGCCAAGAGAGCTAACTATATCTCCTTCCAACTCTGAGTTTTATGATGTCATGTTGGTAACTTGGATCTGTCAGAGTAGGAGAATTTATACCACTGAAATTGGAAGCACTGTTAATCATGGCATTTTTGTTTTTGTCTTTTCCTGGAGAGCTGGTTATTTAACATTTACCATTACAACATTGACTGCAAGAATTTATAAGGCAGACCCTGAACCTAATGAACTGGTATTTCTGGGGCACAGATTGGAACATTATTAATGTATCACAGTTGCCACTTTTTGTACTTTGCAAATTATTAAAAGAAAAGGGTAGGATCCGAATATAAGTGGTTAGGTTGTAAGCAGGAATCACAAAGACTAAAGAAAAACCACACATACAGTGACTCATGAAGCTGGAAGAAGCAAATATTTCTTAACTCCAGATTGGAAAAGATAAAATTGAGACGCTTTCTGGGAAACCAAGTCTATTTGAAACTCAGTTTAATAGCAAGTATTAAGTCATGGATAGGTCCTTATTTTTAAAAACTTCTGAATGGATTAAGATGAAATCCAGTAAATCCTTTCAACTGGTCAAAACTGCTAAAAGAAAAAAAAAAGGCCTAAAGTGTGTTATTCCCTCTTTTCCTTCAAAGTCAGGAATGCGTGTGTGTATTCACATTCATATATGTGTGTGTGTGTATAGATATGTATATATACAAAAAATGTACACTGTATGTCTACTGGAGATGGCTAGAATCAAATAAGAAGTCTGCTACATTTTTAAAACCCTTGTTAAATCAAAGAAATCAGAAGCATAGGAAGATGGAGAGGGAGAAGGAAGACAAGAAGTTAGAGGGGAGAATTGGTGAATCTTCAAAATATAAAAGACTCTTCAAGATATAAAAGACTACAACATATATATACTTGTATGTTGTAGGTAGACACAATACCTTTGTTTTATTTATTTATTTTTATGTGGCACTGAGAATCAACCCAGGGCCTCACATATGCTAGGCAAGGGCTCTACTGCTGAGCCACAACTCCAGCCCAGATTCTCAGCTTTCTATGCAAAGGAAGCAGACCAGTAAGCAGCTCAATGAAAGGAAAAGAATAGTCTCTAATCCTCACTTTACATGGAGCCAAAGACAATGAAGGAAAAGGAAGAAACTCAGACAGAGTAAAGTGAAGGGCCACAAGAACAATGGACTGGAAAGCTCCTCCTAGGAGAATTAGGACTAAGGGTCATAGGCCATGGAAATTCTGCCTAGTAGAATTTCAGAATTGCTATGAATCAATGACAACTGTGAATCTTCCTTACTTTCAATTTCCAAACAAGAATGTTTATACTGGTTACCCAGCTCAGGCATTTTACATGAAGTTAGGAAACAGACTAACTACTACTGTTTTTAGTTCAAGGGTGTATAAATTAATAGGGGCCACATCTGGATCTCATCAAGAAATTGCTGTGGCTCTGCTCCCATTGCTGAAATGTAGAAACCACCATGAATTATTCAAGATCCTAGATGTGGAGTTCATGTCATGATTGGAAAGAACTTTTGCACTTTGGCTCTTAAGAAGAGAGACAATATGTGTTGCTTACGGGAAAAAATGAATCAAGTATTTGTGACCAAATAGGTGGAATATAATTGTCTTGAGTGATTTTCACCTTATGTTTCTAGTCTCCAAACTTCTACTCACAAATGTCATTATATGCCTGGCTTCCTTCTGGTTGGGTAAGGCTATTAAACTCAATCTGGCAAATGAGTTGTGAATAAAACTAACACAAATCACTTCTGAGCCAGACAGCACACTTAACTGCCAAGGGATGACCCACCATCCAGAGATCATTTTCCCTCTTCCATGACAAATAGAAATGTCCAAGCTGGTGGCTATCTGACAACTATATCCCGGAATGAGGATTTGCAGAGAAACACTCCCATTGCCCAACCAAGATGGATATGTGATATGGTGAGAAGTAAAACTGTAATTTTAAGCTACTAAAAGTCAGAGATTTTTTTTAATGACTGCCAGCAGAAGTTAACATTTCCTTGTTAATATATTGACTTAAATTCTCCTCCATGATATCCAAAAGCTGTAAAATTTTAACTAACAAATTAGATTTTCATAAGAAAGGTGAAGAAAATTCATCTAGATTGTGTGGCAACAGTAATTGTACAAGAATGTGTTTTTAGAGAAATGTGAGGAAGTAGAAGAGGATCAATTAAAGCCAGGAGAGCCAAGCTTTGCCCATGGAGATATTATGGTGTTTCCTTGTAATGTTTCCTTAGATGTCTCCCTTCTCGATTTCTATCTCAAGTTATTTTCACAATTTTTCTCTTCTAATGCCCACTCCATGTCAAGTACTATAATTGGAGAATAAGTATTTTTAAATATTCTTTTGTAATCTATTATATATCATTTTCAAAGAAATATACTTTCTACATTTCAGCATGTTGTTGCCTTTCCCTTGCTTTGTGATATTTACATATAAGCCCCATATATTTTTCATTTCCCTTTCATCCTACTCAAGAAAGAATAAACCACTGACCTTAGAAAAGTCATGGAGATGTTACTGGATTGGGTCACAATTAATTTGTGTATTATTTGATTAAATTTGCTTCTCATATATTAATATTGGACATATTAACATGCCCCCAAACATATTCAATTTCTAAGATATAGCATGCTGTCACTCATAGTGCCATTGGTTTTTGCAAACAAATTATGGAATTTTAAATAGTGTCCATAGTTTAATACTCTTAATAATCTGATGCAATGCAGTTTATGAAAAGCTATAATCTTCAGAATGTACCATTTTCCACAGATTCCTGTTTCCAAATGCAATCTTTAATTTTTAGACATTATGCTTCCACAATATAAAGGTTCACTGCCAGTTCTTCCTACATCCTATTCTGCTTCTATATAAAAAAAATATAGGAAAATGGTACCTTTGAAATTAAAAAAAAGAATATATCAGAGAATTGACTCTCTAAAGTAGGATACCTTGATAGTAGAGTGAACACTGCTTAGTTTTGTTGGTGGGCACAGATCTAGTTTCCCTATCCAGGCAGTAAACATCAGTGTCAGAAAGAATTTTTATCTTCTAACATTCTTCCAGATTGGTAGGGCTTTTCTGTTTAATGAGATGAAGTATGTAACAGGCAAAATTCTTTTCTCAATCTATTTTTATGACAGATACTTGATTTTTAGTCATTTTCCCATTTTTCATTGCTAAAAGAACCATGAGTGTGTGACTCTGTGTGTGAGTGAGATAATGTGCCCAAATTAGTTATTAATCATAAAAATTCTATTTGTCTTTTAAAGAAATAGAGCTAGGCAGTGCTCATGTGACCCAGTTCTAAGCAATGATAAAGAGACATCTACTAAGTGCATAGGGAGGGAAATTTTCCTTCCTGATAGGAAAGAAGCATGTAAAGAAACCATCTATTTTTACTCCTTCTTCCTTATCTGCTTGAGATGCTACTGTGTTGGAATATAGTGTCTCAACCTGTGTCAGATGTCCTAGGACAATGGGATGAAAAACCTGAGAATAGATATCATGGGACAATGAGATGAAAAATCTGAGAACAAATCTCAGATCTGTCAACACATTAAGAATGTAATGAAAATAACTGAAAAGAGCCTAGTATCTTGATGCTGATGTTAATGATTGAAGTATACAGAGAAGAACTAACTTGAGGCTATAGTTAAATAAACAAGAAACATTCTTATGTTTTAGGGAGTATTTGATTATTTTCTTATTTGCAATTGAACCTAACTAACTGATGGAAGCACAATTAATTATATTTCCTATTTAAAAAAAAAAAAAAAAACTTTCTCCCAGATTTTGGAAATTTTTTTCTGTGAATCTTTGTTTTCTGTGTTCATCTTTTTTACTTTTCCATATTAAAGTTTTAATGGAAATTTAGAAAATCCTGTGCTAAGGGCAGCTAGCAAAGTTCCATTTAAAATTAAAATTCCATTATTCATCCTTTGAGGACTCTCTGAAATGGGTTTTCCCCATCCTCCTCCCCTCTATCTTTCTTCCTTCTCCATACACCATGACTCAAATAATCTTATTGTCCCTCATGTGGCTAGTGCCTTACAAAGGGATTTCGCATGCATTAATGCATTTAATTCTCAATTCAAATCAATTCAACAAATATTTATTGTATACTTAATAAGCTCAAGCCCCTAGGGCTAAGTACTGTGACGAATACAAAGATGAGGTAGAGTTCTCGCTTCCACATAGCCAGCGAGCTGGTTGAGCTGATGATACATATCCACCTATCTCTCCTATAATTATGACTGTGGTATGTGGAATTTGAAATATAAGCAATACACATTCAAAATAAGAAGGAGGATTAATTCTCCACAGGGGAAAGTCATTGAGTTTGTAGCACAAAATGACATTGTCATCCAGACATTAGCAACCTCTTTATCCCCTTCAAGCTACCACTGAAAAAGTATATTTCCTGCAAACTGTGGTGCACAATGTGAAACAAAGAAGAGAAATTTTTGCATAGTATACACCTCAACCCATATTCTGTTACTACTAACTTGGCCATTTGAGCAAATGCCTGCTTTTCTGCAACAAGAAGCTAACAAAACCTACATTTTAGTGTTTGTTACATGTTTAAAAATAAGAAGGATATAAAGCTTTCTGTATAAAATTTGTCTTATGGAGACTTTTTAAGTTTATTTTTTGTGTTATTATTGTTAGTAATACCAAGTCAGAAATGATATTCTGTACAGTCAAGTGAAGCATGCATCCACGCACGCACACACACACACACACACACACACATAAAGGAACAATGGGAAGAAATAGATGAGGGATGAAAGTGAAAAAGAAAAAATAACTAAACCTGGAAGAACACATTTTTACTTTCTTCTCATTTCAGTCTAAGTTTGGTCCTGTTTATGTATTCTTCACATCACTGGCAAAAGGGCATTTTTTTTCAACCAATATTTGGCATCCTGTAGTATCATGAACTATGTGGGTCTAGAACCTTACTTCATTTCTAACTTGTTGCTCTTATATCTGTTATATTTTGGGAAAATAGAGCACTAAAATTTTACTTGTGTTTTAATAGATTTTATGATTATTCAATCCCAAGAGATCAGGAAGAAGTTTTTATTGAAAAGATAGCTAGTTGTCCATGTCCCCAGAATGAGGGGACACACAACACCATGCATGGTCAAACTGGGAAACATAAGGTCAGACTAAAGGCAAAGGGGAGAAGGAGAAATCAGGAGCAAATTCATTATTGTGGTTTTCATTATAGGCAACAGGCAAGGCAAGCTTGGCTAATTTGAGTGATTTCAGCAGGTTCTGTTGACTAAATCCTTTCCTTAGATGGTACCTGGCCCTGGGGTGATTAGGACAAATTCAGAGTGGTCTAGAGAGTTTGAGCTATAAAAAGGAGGTGGTAGGAGTATGGGTTCTGGGTTGGTCAATTTGAACTTGAAAAGTATGTTTGAGAGGAATGTATCTCTAGGAATTGGCTGATTCTCAGAGAGGCAGTCCTTCTGGAGTCTGCTAGGCCCCAGATGTCAAAGCATAAGAGTACAAATAAAAGATATTACTAAGAAAATATGTGGGAAGTAGAAGAAAGTAGAGTTGAGGTTATTGGGGGCTTGAAAAGGGAGGGTAGTTGGGAAAAGTTGAGTACTGGGCACAAAAATACTGTTATATAAGAAGAATGTGTTCTGGTTTTCTATATCAGGGTAGGTAACTATAATTAACAACAATTTATTGTATATCTCAAAATATTTTTTAAAAAATCTTTTAATGTTCCAACCCTAAAAGAATTATAAGTGTTTGAGGTGATGGATATGCTGATTCTCCTGATTTGACTATTACATATTCTGTGCATGTATCAAAATATACATTATATACATTGCATCTTATAAATGCATATAATTGTCATATATCAACCAACATAACAATAATAAGAACAGAGACTAAATGTGGGACCTTGGAGACCTTTTTAATTCCTACAAATAAATACTAAAAATCTGGCCCCAAAACAACTCTGTTCAGGACTTTCCTATTTGAGGGAGTAGAAACTGCTAGTAGTTTAAGTGATGTAGCATGTCACTGAAAATATCCTTCTTCATTTCTAGTACATAGATGCCTCCCAAAAATGTTCAATGCTCAGCTGATACAAACAAACTGCCTGACTCCATATACTTGAGAAATCCCCATAACTCATAGGAGTACTTTTGTTTGCTTTAATTTATTTCAAGCTGCTTGCATTCCTGAAATCTTCAAACTAAAATTCATGCAGAAGACCTAGGTCTGAACCTTTTTGGCACTTTGTCCTATCACTTATCATTGGAAGAAAGCTCTTTATCACATCTACAGATGACATGGCTATCAGTAGTAGAAGGGAAGAGTGAGTCATTCGCCCTAAGAGGATAAAACTAGATTCCCAAATGACCCTTGCAGCAGAAGAAGGTACAAATAAAAATGACTTTCAGTTAATGCAAAAGAACATTTTAAAATGAGAAAGCGCAAAAATTCAATATAAGAAACAACTGATATTATGGAGCCACAAAAGACAATTACAGACATAGTTCAAATCAAGCAAGTGTCAAAAATTGTTCAATTATCAGTGGGTGAAAAAAAAGTATATTTTGAGGATGCATAAATAAGAGAAGCAGTAACGAAAAATCTATGTAGCATTTCTCCCTGTGGAACAAAATTAATTCAAAAAAATATGTAGAATATGGAGCAGAGTCAATGAGGAGTAACTATAATTTAGAAAAAGTAGGGGGAAAAAAGAATAGTTTAACTTTGGTAACAGAAGGCATAAAATTAATTATGATTTTCAGGTATCAGCTTTATGTATTAAGAAGAAGTAACACCTGCATGGTGCCAGGGTACTCTTGCCTAAAAGTATTTTCTGCCTAATTGTAACAGTTCTGAAATTCTACCATTAGAAAGGGCCATGGCTTGGATCTGGAATGTGCCCCAAATGTTCATGTATTGAAGACTTGGTTCCTAATGAAATAGTGTTCAGAAGTGGATCTTTTGGAAGGTGATTACAGTGTCATGAAGACTCTAACCATATCAATGAATTAACCACTTGATGGAGTCATAATTCCATGGCATTATGGGGAGGCAATGGAAACTGTAGGAAGGGGGTCCTATTTGAAGGAAGTAGGTCACTGGGCACATGCCCTCCAAGGTGCATCTTTTCACTGGCCACTACCCCACCCTCTGCTTCCCAGCTGCCATGAGGTAAGCAGCTTTCCTCTGTCACACCTTTCTGTCAGGATATACTGCCTCACCACAGGATAAAAAATAAATGGAGTTGGCTGATCAGACACTGAAACCATGTCAAAATAAGTCTTTTCTTCTTTTAGTGGTTTTTCTCAGGAATTTTGCCTTAGAAACAGAAAGTTGACTAAAACAGAATTATTCATGGAATCTCAAAGACATAATATAGGTCTAATTGATACTATATGATGAATATACTAGGAACTCACCTAAAAGCAACCAATTACCTCTGATTAAATGCCTCCTGTGATGATGTGCTCATCTCTCGTGATGATGACGATGACAATGGTGGTTGTAGTAATGATTCTTTTTATTTACTGACCACATATTGTGGGCTAAGAATTATGCTAAAATCTTTAAAGGCAAGATAACATTCAAGCCTATATTTTAATGGGGAAATTGGAGTCTAGAGTAGTTATGGTATTTACCTAATGCTGCTGAACTGGTAGGATCAATCATTGAAAGTGTGAAGTCTGATTTATGTTTCTTCCCATTCAGTACATAAGAAAACCTAAGATCAGAGAAGTTAAGCAACATCCAGGGTCACACACCAGCAAGCAAATCCCAGAGTTTTTCTCTGTTCACAGGTTCATCTAACTTCAGAGACTTAGTATATTTACTTGCCATAATGCTTTCTTTCTTTCTTTTTTTTTTTTTTTTTTTTTTTTTTTTTTT